>NW_006798482.1:540220-573569 GCF_000442215.2 Lipotes vexillifer | reverse complement strand
TGCTGACTTGTCTTTGTTTATATTTAAGGAAATATGGGAAGAGTTACTAAATTAGCTAGAAGACCATTGGGCATAGGCTTCAGATTTCTATTATCTATAAATATTTATCAAGCACATGCCATATGTAAGGCTTAGTGAAGAATGTGGCCTGTGGTATGAGACACTGGCGTTGCCCTTGAAGTTCTGAAACTAGAAGGGGAAGCGGAAGCAGAAGCAGCATGTCCCAAGTTCAGTCAAGATGGCTGCAAGTGCTTTGGCGATTGTAAATTTAGAGATTTTACAAGAGGCTAGAGGGGCTTCATGATGGAGATAAAAGCCTTTGGGGATGACTGGGGAGAAGAGTGTGGTGAACCATTGGGGAAGGGTGGACATAATGAGCAATGTATCTTAGACTGCAAAGCAGCCTGGCAGTTCCTCTTTGTTGGACATCTACATGACCTATATTGCCTCAGCTTCTCTCACTGATGCTCTTTCTCCTCCCCTGAGGTCACTCTTATGCATTATAATCATTGCAATCCTGTACTATTATAAGTGCACTCTCGTTTTCATGAAAATATTTGTCTTTCTAGAATCTTGCTATAATGTATATCAAAGAAATTCTTGAAATGGAATAAAAATCACAAAAGGGGTGTCACATCATGAAGCCTGAGATGTTTGTGTGTTAGAGAGGTGTGTGTGTGTGTGTGTGTGTGTGTGTGTGTGTGTGAGAGAGAGAGAGAGAGAGAGAGAGAGAGAGAGAGAATAATTTTGCAGTTTTGGAGTCAACGTTTACCACCATTTTTCCCACTTGGAACTCTTTTTACAGTCTAAATTTTAGCTCTTTTCTGAAGGAGATTATCTAGTGCAAATAAGACAACCAGCATTCAAATACATGTTCCCTTACTTATTAGGTGGTGATCTTGGGCAACATACTTCTCTAAGACTCATGTCAAAGAATAACTCAGAAATTTTTAATTAATTGTCCAGGATGCAAGGACGGTTCAATATCTACAAATCAATCTATGTGATATACCACATTAAGAAATAGAAAAATAAAAATAATATGATCATCTCAATAGATGCAGAAAAAGCTTTTGACAAAATTCAATATCCATTTATGATAAAAAACTCAGCAAAGTGGGTATAGAGGAAACATACCTCAACATAATAAAGGTCATATATGATAAGCCCACAGCTAACATCATGTCAACAGTGAAAACTGAAAACATTTCCTCTAAGATCAGGAACATGACAATGATGCCCACTCTCACCACTGTTACTCAACATAGTATTGAAGTCCTAGCCACAGCAATCAGAGAAGAAAAAGAAATAAAAGGAATCCAAACTGGAAAAGGAAGAAGTAAAACTGTCACAGTTTGCAGATGATATGATAAACATGCATGACATAAAAAATCCTCAAGACATCACCAGAAAGCTACTGGAGCTCATCAATAAATTCTGTTAAGATGCAGGATACAAAATTAATAAACAGAAATCTGTTGCATTTCTATACACTAACGATGAAAAAACTCAGAAAGAGAAATTTAGGAAACAATCCCATTTATAATTGCATCAAAAAAGAATAAAATACCTACAAATAAATCTAACTAAGGAGGTAAAAGACCTGTACTCAGGAAACTGTAAGACACTAATGAAAGAAATTGAAGAAGTTACAAACAGATGGAAATTATACTGTGTTCATGTACTGGAAGAATTAATCTTGTTGAAATGACCATACTACCCAAAGCAATCTACAGATTCAAAATAATCCCTATCAAACTATTAAGGGCATTTTTCACAGAGCTAGAAGAAATAATTATAAAATTTGTATGGAGACACAGGATACCCTGAATAGCCAAAACAATATTGAGAAAGAAGAACATACCTGGAGGTATCATGCTCCTGATTTTAAACTATATTACAAAGCTACAGTAATCAAAACATTATGGTATTGGCACAAAAACAGACACATAGATCAATGGAACAGAATAGAGAGCTCAGAAGAGAACTCACACTTACATGAGCAATTAATCTATGACAAAGTCACCACTAACATACAATGGGGAAAAAAGACTCTTCAATAAATGGTGTTGGAAAAAGTGGACAGCTATATGCAAAAGAATTAAACTGGGTTACTCTTGCATGCCATGCACAAAAATATATTCAAAATGGGTTAAAAACTTAAATGTAAGACCTGAAATCATAAAACTTCTGGAATAAAACATATTCGTATGCTCTTTAACACTGACCTTATTAATATTTTTTTTATGATCTGTCTTCTCAGGCAGGGGAAACAAAAGCAAAAATAAACAAATGGAACTACATCAAACTAAAAATGTTTTTCACTGTGAAGGATACTATCAACAAAATGAAAAGGCTACCTACTGGATGGGATAAGGTATTTGCAAATGATATATCTGACAAAGGGTTACTATCCAAAATATACAAGGCACTCAAACATCTCAAATTAAAAAATCAAACAACCTGATTAAAAAAATGGTCAGAGGATCTGAATAGACATTTTTTCCAAAGACATACAGATAGGCCAATAGGCACAGTAAAGATGCTCAACATCACTAATAGTCAGGGAAATGCAAATCAAAATCACAATGTGATATACTTCATACCCGACAGAAAGTCTATTTTCAAAAAGACAGCAAATAACAAGTATTGGGGAGGATGTGGAGAAAAGGGAAACATCATGCACTGTTGATGGGAAGGTAAGTTGGTAAATTCATTATGGAAAACAGTATGGAGATTCCTGAAAAATTAAAAATAGAACTACCATATGATCCAGCAATTCCACTCTGGGGTATTTATCTCAAGAAAACCAAAACACTAATTAGAAAAGATATATGCATCCCTATGTTCATTGCAGCATTATTTACAATAGCCAAGATATGGAAACAACCCAAGTGCCCATCAATAAGTGAATGGATAAAGAAGATGTGTATTCTGTGAAAAAGAATGACAATTTGCCATTTGCATCAACATGGATGGACTTGGTATTACGTTAATTAAAAAAAGTCAAACAGACTTTTTTCTCTGTATGATTTCATTTATATGTGGAATCTAAAAAACAAAACAGATGAAGAAAACATAACAAAACAGAAACAGATTCATAGATACAGAGAACAAATTGTTGCCATAGCCATGAGAGATGGAGAAATAAAAAATAGCTGAGGGAGATTAAGAGGTACAAACTTCCATTTGCAAAATAAATGAGTCATGAGTATGAAATGTACAGTGTGGGGAATATAGTCATTAACCAAAAAAAATAGAAATAATTAATTGTCTACATGCAAATATACTCATAAGCGAAAATAGCTAATAGATGGTCATCAATGTAAAAAGGGAAAATAAAAGGATCATAAGAGAAATAAGAGAGAGGGAAAATATTGTAGGCAGTTGGGTTATAGTAAGTGTTGCTTTACCATTTTTGTTATTGTCATTATAGTGATTGCTTGGCAGCTAGCAAAGAAGATGCAATTGTCATGGGTGGTGTATCTTCAAGTATGCTAACCAGAGTCACTGATAACCACAATTTTATTTTATTTTTTTATGTTTGAATCCACTATAACCACAATTTTTGCTGATGTATTCTCAGTCTTCATATCACTCCCAAAACACCTTTGAATGTTTAGCCATGGAGTATTACATGATGGACTATTTTTTCTGTATCCTTCTCTTAGTACCTACAGCATGTTTTGCACCATGATTCCTTGCTCACTTTCCCCATCTAACCAGTGAAGTCAGTAACACCATGTCATTCGGTTTTCACGATGGGTAAATGAGATACTGCATGCAAAGCTCTAAAAATGATACTTCGTTCAAAATAAGGAGTTAGTAAATGCTATTTCATCATCACTATCCTCATAATCATTATTACTACTGAAGAATCCTGATATATAGAGCATAGAGGAATTACTTCAACTTTCCAAACCCTAGAAAACATTCTGCTGTAGTGGCCATATCTTGGCTAAGAAAACCTAAGCACCTGATAGAGCATCCTTCCCATGAAAACCAAAACAAAAGGACATTAAGAAGAGGATCCCAAGTTTTTCAAACTTCTTAAATAAAATCACTCTTTGCTCAAGGAGCACATCTCAAATAATCAAAATCTCCTGGTCTTCTAAGGTGAATTTTTCCTGGATCTAGCTCTAATTACCATTTTCCTCTTTCTACTCTGTAATGGCATGAGATGTTTTCAAAAACATGTCAAAGAGTCAAGTCTCTAAAGGAAGAGCAAATGGTGCACACATCATCCAAAAAGCCTACAGCCGAATCCCCAAACCAGTCATTCAAGAATGAAATTCCATATTCTTAGCAAGGATCTCAAGCATTTCCCATACTGCACCCCAAAATGAGATGAACCTTATCTGCCAACATTATTGCTAATTTCTCCTGTGGTCACAGGGTCTTTTGGTGGCCAAAAGCCTTGATCACATCATAGGAGAGAATAGTTGTCCCTAGAGTGTTTCCTCCTTTTCTTGCCACTTATTTTATTAGAGTCAGTGGAAAAGAAATGACAAAGTAGGTTTGAAAGACTAATATGTTATAAATAGGTTTTCCCTTTGAAATCCGTGGTTTGCTTTGTTTCATTTTTGATTTCTGGCTTTTTCTTAGCTCCTCTTGGAAAAGTCATTGCTCTTGTCCAGGAAGAGGCAATAAAATTCTACACAACTTTTAAAATTTACTCTCTCTCAGTCTCTCTCTCTCCCCTTCTTCCTTTTTTAAAGACACTACTATTTATAATTAATAGTTATGACAGATGCCCTTCCTTCCTTGGGGACAATTCAATGCTTTATTTACTTTGCTAATTACCCTAGAACAGTTTCTGATTTCTTCTGGAGAAAAGTCATACAAAGGTGCTTTTGTTCAATCTCTATTGCTGCTTATCTGACAGTTCTCTAACAATGCAGAAGGGAAAGTGCTCACTGAACTCTGATTCTCTTCTTTTGGTATTGTATCCTAGGATAGATAGCACTGATTCAGTTCTTGGGGCATGTAGAAGAAAGTCAGAGGTCTAAGTAAAGCTGCACGTTAACACGCATTGAGCACTGACGATCTGCCAGACAAAACACAGGAGTTATATTGTACATGATTTTTTTTTTAAGTCATACCAACCCATTTTACAGATCAGAAATTTTATGCCTAGAGAGTTTACATACCTTTCCAAGAAGCAATTCTACAAATTTACACTCCTATGCTCATTGATATATCACTTCTTGTATGTCGCTTTTGGGTTTTTTTTTTTTGGGGGGGGCGGTACGCGGGCCTCTCACTGTTGTGGCCCCTCCCGTTGCAGAGCACAGGCTCCGACGCGCAGGCTCAGTGGCCATAGCTCACGGGCCCAGCCGCTCCGCGGCATGTGGGATCTTCCCGGACCGGGGCACGAACCCGTGTCCCCTGCATCGGCAGGCGGACTCACAACCACTGCGCCACCAGGGAAGCCCCGCTTTTGGTTTTAAGGTACCAATGTAGTCATCACTTGAGGAAACATTTATTGGATGATTTACTTGGGGAGCAGCCTGATCTGAATATATTTTCAGTAGCTACCAGCTTGGGGTATTTTGTCATCTCAAGCCCCTTATTAGAAGCTTCTGAGATGATGAATAAAGCTGAGCAGATGATTTGCATTTTTTGGTACCCACCATAGGACTTGATGATGCTGACCATTTCTTCTTCTTTGTCTTCAATAAGGATTCAGTAAATGCTCATTCACTAACTCATTACCACAATCATTTTACAACTAAGAAAATTCTATTCCTTCCCAAGAATTTAGTCTTTTCTGAAAATTTTTAGCTTATCCTGAAACTTTGTTACCCTTTCATTGACTTCTTCTTGGACTATTATTGTCTTAAAGAAATCATAGTATGGAGAATGTACCAGTCTATCATAAGGGAAACCTGCATGACCTTTGCTTTGTTGTTTCTAATCTTTTTGAACATTGGGCAAATCGTAGAGACTCAGTTTGCACACATGTTGGTTGAACATAGAGTCACCCACTCTGCTGATTTCACAAGGTATTTGTGAGAATTAAATATTCTAAACTATGTTCTTTGGGAGAAAAGCTTTCCAGACAGTGATTTTACTTCACTGGGCAGTCCCCTCTGCAGGCCTTCGACAGCTTTCATATTCTAAGGCCATGTGCTCAGTATGGAACCAACAGAGACAGTAAGATTCACTTCTAATTAAACGCATATTTACACTATTCAAAGTTGCCCCCCAAAGCCCCACCTCAGACCCAAACCTGAAAATAATGAGTAAGATATATGAAGAAGTTTATTGCTTAATTATTCTGTGAAAAATAACAGGGCTATAGCTGGAACAACAGCTGCAAGTGGGGAAATATCTTTTTAGTGCAGTAGTCAATAATGTTTTGATTTAAGAACATGGCAGACATAAATCTGGGCATTACAAGTTCAAGAGTCAGTTGACATGACTTATAGACATGCTTCACATATGCTGAATGCAAGCTCTAGGCCTTCATTAATCCAGATGAATTGAGCAAGCGACTGATGTCTGACCTGAATGTTTGTCCTTTGATGATTGAAGGCAGATACATTGATGTGTGTTGTTGCATAAGCCACACAGAGAAATGAACCTATAAATCCCAAGCAATAAAATGTATTGCAAGAGAAATAGATACTGGAATAAAGACAAGTTACAAATGCAATATATATTTTTTTCATGATTTGTATAACGTTGTGTTGCCTTAATGTTATAGTGTTTTAAATGTAACTGGCCTCAGGCTAAAAAATACATTAAATGGCCTCTTGTCTTTATATAATACTCCAAATCTAAAGAGTCTAGGACCCAGTGATTTAAAAGGGCATTTTTATGTATTGCATTACTGTACTTGTGTCTCAAGAGATAAAAATGTTCTGAGCCAATGAGGGTGAATACATTAATTTTGCTCTGTAGGTAGAATAAGGCAGCTTATTCCCCAGATGGACCACTGTCAGCTCTACTGATCTGAATCAGCCTCCTAACCTCTCAACTTCCAGATGCAAGAAGAACTTCTTTACTGGGCTGTTTGCCAACACCTGAAAGTTAAGCATGCAAAAAACAGGAGTATGTCAGTTTTCTCTGTCTTCATTGTCAAACATAAACAGTGATTGAAATCCAACAATGTGTCAGGTGCTGTATTCGGGTACATATTACAGTGCCTGCCAGGTGTAATAGAAGGGAATGTGTTGGGGTCAGATGTATTAGGTTTGAATTTCCTTGACACTAGACTGACCACCTTCCCCCCTTCAAAATTCTCTTCCTCCTACTCCTTAGTCAGAAGTGGCAGTTATCATTTGAATTGTAAGGAGGCTTACAACCTAGAGTGGAGAGGCAAAACAGACACAGATAACTACAAATATAAGGTTTTCATGTTGCTATAAGAGATACACAGAGAGCTAGAGGAAATCATATAAAACAAGATGGCTTTTCCTGAAGGTAAGGGTAAGGGATTGGATTAAGAAGAGCCTTATTGAGATGACAGTGTTTTAGCTGGAATGAGATTGATTATGAAAAATGAGACAGTTTCTGACAGGTGAATATGGATGGGAGGACATTCCAAGTAGACCAATAGATTAGGCAAAGTTTGGAAGGAAAGAATGAAGTTATACAACATAGCTGTATGTTAGTGTGTTGCTACTCAGAGTGTGTGGTCTGTGGACCAGAAACCTCATAGTAATCTGGGAGCTTTTTAGAAATGCAGAACTTCCAGCCTTACTACAGTCTCACCAAATAAGGATATGCATTTTAACAAGATTCCAGGTGATTCATACATTACAGTGAAGTTTGAGAAACACTAGTTTAGGATGCATATAGAGTGTCCTCAAAGATAAGATCAAAAAAATATAAAATACTAAGTCAGGAAGGACCTTAGGAACTGTCTAGCTTGACATTTGGTTGAGGAAACTAGTTAGAAAGTGGTTGATCCTAATGGACTTGAACTTCTGTTTCCCGACATCAGTGTAGAACTTTTTTCACTGCACCATATTGACAGCCTTCAATACAGGACCCAAGGTTTTAACATGATGTATTAGGAAGTGAAGAACAGTTGAAGGTTTCTGATTAGATGAGTGGGAGAAAAATAATTGGAATTTAGGAAGATAAATCTAGTGGGAAAGTATAGAATAAATTGAAGGAGAAAGAACCTAACTAAGAAGATATTTAAACAGTCTTAAGGAGAGTGAGAAATGGAAAAATGAGAACCACTTGGAAGTTAATATTCTCCACCTACTTCTCTTGTGTTAAAACTTGTAGATATATTTGACTCTTTCTACCTTGACTTCTTGCTCCAATCCATCATGTAAAAATAACACAATATTTCTCAAAAAACAGTTTCAACAACCAGATTTTCCCTCAAGAATATTTAATGGCCAGTAACTGTCCACATACCTACCATGTTTTATACTCAACCCACTAATCACTGCCTCCATGACATCTCTACCTGGAACATCTTTGCTTTTGTTCACTAATTAGTCAATTCAAACCATCCAGTCATTCATTCATGTACCCAATAATCCACTTATGTCATACATATTTAGTTAATCCCATTGTGTGCTAGATTGTCTGCTATGATGGTCCATATGATACACTCATGTTCATAAAACTTATAGTTCAGCACTTATGGAGGTTCTGCTGTATACTGGGCATGCAGCTAGATTGTGCAAGATAATGAAATGTAATATCTGACCTTAGATGGGATTCTTGTGAGGTGTGTTCAAGATGGAAATAGTGGGTTCAAGGGATTTGTTGACATTGCATATTGTGGTCTGTTATTTGTGGATTTTGTTAACCTGCTGCTGTTTACATATTGAGGCTTATTATGTTGATGAGGTTATCTTTGTATTCATACGAACAAGTCCTGTTCAAATAAGGAAAATGATAAGATCCATTTAAAACCAATGTCCAGGTCCATCAACTTTGGTCTATTAGGTGATAGAAATGCAAGATAACTTTGGTAATCAAGCCAAAAAATCCATCATATATTTCACTGAGAAGCACTGTGGAGACTGGCAGACATTTACATTGTTATTATTATTTTTTATATAAGAAAATTCATAGAAGAAGTAGATCCTACTTCAGAAAGACTCCATTCGTATTGTTTATCTGAAGTGAGAGTCCTTAAGTTATGGGTGTGGAGGAACTGTAATTAACATTGTGCCCTGGAGTAGAGCCCAGGCTACCACTCAACAATTTGCAGGCCTCTGTAAAAAATGGACCAGTCTCCTCATATTGACCAAAATATCAATGATACTTTCTAACATTTCTTAATTGTCCAGTATGCCCTTGTTTTATCTCACCTTCACAGGAACCGAGGAAATTCTTGCTCATAAGAAGTAAAATGTGGTGAAAATGGCTTATGGTAAATTTTCCTAGGAAAAACATTCAGTTCTCTGACTGGCCAGTCTGCTTAGTTAAATTGTCAGGAATTCTCTGAAGATTTATACTTGGGTGGAAGAACTTCTCTCTTTCCAGATGCTGAAATTGTAGAAAAGAGCATTCATTTCTCTTTTAATTCTTGTTGGAATTAAGGAATCTTGTTGAAATTTATGAAATTTGAGTGACTGACTTAGTACAATTTGAAAGTCCTTTTGGGAGATGTACCTACAGTCCTTGCTGTTGGGAGAAGAAATGCTATTTTAGGATGTTTTAATTTGAGCACAGCTGGTTTTCTAGGCCGAGTATCTCTTTTAAGTTCAAGACGTTCCATGTTATGCTTTGACCTTTTCGGATAGAGAATAATGAAGAACCACCAGACATGAACTACACCCAGTTCTGCAAATTACTTTAGAGTCAGAGAAGAATGACTACAGGGCGTGACCTTGGGAACTGTATGTGTGTGATAAGAAATGCCCAGTGTGGAATACCTCTGAACATGCTCAGAAAAACAGAAAGAAGCCACTTAGTGGGATTGAGGTGATGCGTGGAAGGGGACAGTGATTCTATTTTTAGAACTATTCTCTCATTTTCTTGCATTTTTAACACCTTACATTTACTGAAGGACGTTTTTGGTCCATGACTTCATTCAGTTTCCAAAGAGACTTAATTTCCTCTTCAAATTGTTTCCCTAAGTGAAGGCTGAATTCTTCCCCCAGATTAAGCTATTCTTTTCTTTTTCTTTTGAATTTTCAAGTTTTGACTCACACAGCTAGGTGGACGATTTTTATATCAAGGATGTTTCACATAATAGTTCTCAGAGACCGTGTTCCAATAATATATGAGTAAGTATTAGGGGGAAAGACAAAATAAGGAGAGGTATTTCCATCTTCTCTTTTCAAATAGGAGAAATAAAAGACACAGTACTTTAAAGATTCTTCTTCCATGAATTGTCTTTGCTGTAAAGGAGTCAGTATTACCTTCTCTAAGTTTTATTAAAGAAAAAGGAAGACATCACAAAAACAAACACAAAAGAAAGCACTGAAATTCCTGTGTTTCCTTCCTTTTTCTGGACAACAGCAGCCAGACAAAGACATGAATTTACTTACTAACTGGTTGTACAGCCCATGACAGAACCTAAAGTGGTTAAGCAAAACTTTCTGTGACAGGAAACAGTGGCATTGAGATACAAATGAACCTCTTTAAGAACACTACCAAATGTAAAATAGATAGTGGGAAGAAGTTGCATGGCACTGGGAGATCATCTCAGTGCTTTGTGACTACCTAGAGGGGTGGGATAGGGAGGGCGGGAAGGATGCGCAAGAGGGAGGGGATATGGGGATGTATGTATACATATAGCTGATTTATTTTGTTATACAGCAGAAACTAACACAACATTGTAAAGCAATTATACTCCAATAAAGATGTTAAAAAAAAAAAAAAAGCAAGGAAGGCTCAGAGGAGGCAGTTTATTGAAGAACCTGGAACCTTGGGTGGAGTGTCAGGTAAATAACTCCCATAGGAGGGGAGGTTCACTCCTAATGTATCCACAAATTCAATGACTTCCAAAAGCCCATCTATGGTCCCTGTGTCTATAGAAGGAATATTTCCAATGGATCACAGTGAAATTGGGAAAAAGTA
Source organism: Lipotes vexillifer (assembly GCF_000442215.2). Classification (NCBI taxonomy): domain Eukaryota; kingdom Metazoa; phylum Chordata; class Mammalia; order Artiodactyla; family Lipotidae; genus Lipotes; species Lipotes vexillifer. Next base: position 562,565 of record NW_006798482.1, on the reverse strand, counting down.
AAAAAAAAAAAAGATTAAGTGGTCTTTCATAAAACATTTATTCCAATTTAAGTTTGTTTCTTTATTCTGATATTTTATAGGTTAAGTTTCTCTTTCCTTTTTAGAAAATGGCTTTGATAGTTAATGGAGAGCTTGTGTGTGTGTTCGTGTGTGTGTGTGTGTGTGTGTGTGTGTGTGTGTGTGTGTGTGTAATATCCTTAGTTGGCCAAACATACACACACACAATTTATTTTTAAAATAGTAGTAGTCCATGAAATTTCAAATTCTAGGATATTCTGCCCTATGTTGACTAATGATAAGGTCTGTTAAAAAATCAGGGGCAATTTTTCTCTTTAATTTTTATGTTCTGTAGTAAGAAAAAAAGACTGGCACTTAGGAAATTGATTAATATATAAATAATTCCTGTTTTTCACCTGTGTTTTGGAAATACTTGTACTGAACAAGAAGCACTAGAGTTAAGTCCAGATTTTAAAATTATGGAATTAAGAAACCACAATCATAGGAGACATTCTAATGATTTTGAGATTTTTATGCTATAAAAGTAACAACATATTTGAGTATCATGAAAATGGCGCCAAATGCTTCCCACTTCTATTCTTTTCACAGGTAATAATAATAGCAACAATAACTGTATGATACTCTGTTTAAAAAAGATTCTGAAGAGGTCTTAGAGTCATTGTCTGAATGCTACCTGCAGCTCCAGAGGAGGGGAGAGTAGGGGTTGTTAGACCTACTTTACAAAGGGGAAAATCTAGGCTGAGAGGATTAAAGAGATTTTCCCCAGGTCAGAGCAGGTTTAGAGCTCAGGGTTGGGTCATAAGTGTGTGTGACTCCTCTCCCTTTTGCCACCATCAGTTACTGATCAGTTACTCCATCAGTTCAACAAAAATAAACATAGAAGAAGCTATGGAAATCATTTTAAACCTTTGCTTTACTGAACTCCTAAGATTACTTTTTTCATTTCTGTCAAGTTATTGCCATTAAATTTATCATGGAAGTTAATAGAAATTTTAAATTTTCTTTACAATGAAGCAGATTATACATGTTTACAGCCCTTTCTTTCATTTTAAAATGTTTCTCCACAAGCAGTGTTTACAAGGCAAGGGGCTGTGGAAAAGTGAAGATATGGATTGTGATTGCAGCTCCAATATTTAATATATACGACCTTGGATCAATAACTTAACTTCTCTGAACCTCAGTGGTCTCATTTGTGAAATTTAAATTGTGTGAAAAATGCTTGGCCTAGCAACCTGCCCATAATAAGTGCTTAGAAAAGGTAGTGCCCCTCCTCTTCCTCCTCCTCCTCCTCATCAACAATAGTATTAAAATATGGCAGCCTCAGAAATGCAGATTGGAATAATTGAGGGAAAAAGTGCTGAATGGAGAAAACAACCACCTGTCCTGGAGGAACTGAACAAGGGAGATAATGTAAACAAAGAAAGTTGAGAAATCCAACTTCAAAATCAAGAGCTAATTTATTAACTTGGGCTCCAGATGACCTTAACCCATGGTAGAAAAATTTCACAGACAGGAATCTCGGCAAAATTGCCATAGTATAGACATGTTTTCTTTTCCTCTATCTCATCTTTATTTTAAATCTCCTCTCCCACCACTCACCTCATTTTCAGCTCTCAGATACAACTTCTTATTTTACCTCTGGTTCTTTTTAAGACTTGTCTGTAAATACTGCTCCCATTCTTCTTGCTCTAAAAAAAATATAAGCATTGATGTGTATCAACTATTATTTGACTGCATCAATGATTTCAAACTAAACTCTTCAGGTATAATTCATTATTTAAAACCAAGTATATATTTTTTTAAAAAAAATTAACCTACAGAAAAGTCACAAAAGTGGTAAAATGCATCCCTATACTTTGCACTGAGATTTACCAATTTTTAAACTTTCATCACGTTTGATTTAACTCTCTCTGGGTCCACTTTTCCTCTTAAAAATATTCAGTGAATGCTGTTCATACATAAACTTTGATTATATTTTTATTCATTCAAGTTAATGATAATGCCAGCAATAGATTTGGTAATGAAGTGAAACACACCATCCTACCTCCCCCATCTCCCATCTCCCAGGAGTTCCAGGTACTCAGAGAGAAAGGACTGGAAAACCTTATTGAAGTATTTCATACTAAAGTGTGAATGAAGTCTAACCACCTGAGGGAGCATTTGCACTTAATAAAATGAGGTGGTTAATCCACTTAAACCTGTAACTGGGGATATAGAGTGGGTATGTTTGACAATGTATTTGAGTAGCAAATTTCTGCTGATCCTTGCCAGTCCAAAATTATGTCCTCTGGTCTTTCCCTGACATATGCATTTTAACTACACACTAATGTTTCCTGTATCCCTAACATGTTCTTGAAAGTGGCTCTGTGGTCTGCATGTGGCAAATAAAAAATGGGGCATGGACTTTGAAAATCAGAACTGACCCAGGAAATCCATTTTGTATGTGGTTCTTATATCTAAATGTGTAAGTGACATAGTCATTTCTTTGGGATAAATTATGGTTTGGGAGACATAGGCAAATATTTGCAACCATAAATCACTAATCTAGGTTTGGGGAGGGCCCCATGTATTTCATAAAGCAAGGCCTGCCTGTGTTACCATTCCCCATAAGCATTTTGGTTAAATGTGAATCAGAGTTTGGGCTTCCTCTTAGACATGCTGACCTGGGCCTCCCAGCACAGCTGCAGGCTTCTAAAGAGGTTGCTCTGAAGAGTAATCCTACATATCTGATGAACCACAGGATGTCAACAAGACACACCCATTGGCCCACATTTGGCAGGCTCCAAAAAAAGAATGTAGCAATGAGCTCGCAGCAAGCCAAACCAACACTGACCATAGTAACAGGCTCTTCCAAATGGGTGCGGCCAAGTGGATCACACTGAAAAAGAACAGGCCCTAGGATAAATCTGTATTAAATAAAAGCAAAACAGGGCTTAACTGTCACAAAGAATGGAAAGGAGCTGTGGACCCTTTCATCATCACCAGGGTTTGAGAGGGTGTTGACTGTGCAATATTGTTCCAACCTCAAGCTTCTTCCTTGTATTGAGAAACTTAAGAGTGAGGGGAGGAGGTTTAAACTCATGTTGACTATACCACACCTCAAAATCCAGGATAGGGTGAGGTTCTTAAGTTGTAGCTTGATGAGAAAGGCCCAAATAACTTTTGATTTGGACTCAGAATAAAGAAAAGTTCATTTTCCGTAACTGTTATTCATTTTAATACACAAAGGTATAAGGGTGTAATCTTTTCATCAGTGGGTGCACTATTTGTTCAATTCCTCTTTATGCACACGCATGCACCATGCACATACATACAACCCATGGATGAACACTAAGAAGTACATGTAAGACTGTGTGACAATTACACAGGTAAATATAATATTATTCGGCATCACACATGCAAGGTAATGGAGGAATATATATGATAATTGAAAAAACAGTCCTTCCTCCAAAAGACTGTGTAATTGTACTGTGAAATGTGTGGGAAAAGATTGTGTATCCATGGCTTTGGAGAGCTTTCTGAAACACTGAAGAAGATCTGGGTTTACTTTTACTATAATTTGAGTTCTAGGACTAATTTATCATGTTCTGGAAGCTGAAAATTGATTAATTCTGGCGAATATGTCTGAGAAATCCAAGCTGTCTCCTCTATCTCTGTCAATGGTCTTATCATGCCCCTCACACCCAGCTTAAATCAAAAGGCAATCTTTGATTCTTTCCTACCAGCATCTCTCGCATTCAGTTAGGAGTTTTTTGTATCTTTTTCTTCCAAATGTTTCAGTGGCTAGTCCTCTTTGCATTTCAGTCACCACCAAACAATTCAGACATGTAACCTCAAGCCTCTTCCACAGCATTCTGCTGGGGGTTCCTTCCTCATTTTCCAACCTCCAAATCTTTTACTTAGTTCTCAGATCATAATAATGGTGTTTAAACCACTGATTTTGAACATGATAATGCTCTACTGAGAAACTGTCACTTCATATTTTGTACAACACCTAGTTCAACATTCTCGGCCTGGCTTTCAAATCTCTTTGTTGTTTGCTTCCACCACAATACTGAGAACTTTATTTCCATTATCTTCTAATACACATCACACACACCATTACTGCAATCTGTTTGTTTAACAACTGGACACAACATGGTAATTTCTGTTTAACAGCCTACAATCTGCTTTTCTTGCAAAAAAAGTCATCTCTCATTGCTTTTCTAAATCCATGCCACTTTCTAAGATCCAGATAAAAATCAGTGCTCTAAGAATTCAGCTGTGACTATGCTAGTCCTCAGTTATGTGCTTCTGTGCTAATTATTTCATCAATGATAATCTCAGTCAAACACATTATGAACACTCACAGGTGCACAGGCACACCACATATTGCCTTCAGATGGTCACTGTAGTTTCAGATGAATTTGTTTGACTAATTAGAGAAGGAAAATTTTTTGAGGAAAGGGACCATACTATAGAAATAAGTGCCCTATATATACCCCAAAACAACCAGCCTAATGCCATATACAGCATACAGAGTTTGGTAAATTCTTATTTTGGAATGAATTAGAATTGACTATAAATAGAATAGTTATTTTAAAAAAAGAACATCACATTAATCAAATTTAGCTTTATTCTAGACAAATAGAGTTTTGATCTTTGGATTCAATAATACTGAAAATATAATGTCATTTTCCACTATATTTTGCTAAGAACTTTCCTATGGAGTAGAATGCTGTTTCCACATGGAAGCATTATCAGGTAAATGTTGTTATCATTTCACACAAGAGGAAGCTATCTATCAAGTTCATACTCTAAATCTAATCCTTACCCTAATTTTAACACTAATCCTATACCCAAGCTTGAATTATGACAATAGGCTTAAATGTAATTCTGTCTTAACTCTAGGCCTAGCCCACACATAGCTCAAATTTTAGCCTTAACCCTAAACCTAACCCTAAACTGAACCTTAGCGCTAGGCTTAGCTCTAATCTAGCCTTAACCTAACTCTAACCCTAACCTTAACTCTAGCTCCTGTCCTAGTCCTCTTAACTCTAACAACAATCTTAATCTTACTTCTAAACTAATCATAGTCCTAGTCCCTAACCACAGTCCTAATCTTAACCTTACCCCTAACTCTAGCCATAAACCTAACCTTCAGTACCAGAAATATTTGAAAAATAACCATCATTCTTTTATCAGTTAATGTCTAACTTTCAAAAAGAGAGAAGCACAAGTGGAGGAAGCTTTCCTCATGAATATATGATTATAAGTTTCCCCAGTAGGCCCTTTGGACTTCTTGATAAACACATAAAAATCATTTTTTTTCATCTTTAGGAGTCTGAGATGATCACTGTAGCTTCAGATGGATTTGTTTGGCCAATTAGAAAAGGAAAACTTCTTTGAGGAGAGGTACCATGCTATATAAATAAATAAATAAATATATAAATATATATATATGTATATATATATATGCACACACTCTACAACAACTAGCATAATGCCATGTACAACATACAAAATTTGGTAAATTCTGTATATAACTAAGTTGCGTGAAATGAAGTTCGACTCAGCAATCCTTATTGCTGTTGAAATGATTAATGAAAAAATGATCAGAAATATAAGATGGCCATTGCAACGTTTTGAATTGTGCCTCCCCCCAAAAAGATATGTCTAAATCTGGAACTTGTGAATGTTACCTTATTTTTTAAAAGATGTAATTATGTTAAAGATCTCAAGAAGAGATCATCCTAAGCCCAATGACAATTGTCCTCATAAGAAACAGAAAGGAAAAGATAGAAGGGGAGGAGGTAATGTGACTGTGGAAGCAGAGACTGGAGTGATGCAACTGTAAAGAAAGCCAGCAGCCACCAGAAGCTGGAAGAGACAAGAAGCAGAATTTTCCCTAGAGCCTCCAAAGGGAGTGCACCTATGCCAACACCTTGATTTTGGATATTTGGCCTCTAGAATTGCAAGTGAATAAATCTCTGTTGACTTTTTGGCCACCAAGTTTGTGGTAATTTGTTATAGCAGTCCTAGGAAGCAAATAGGGACAAGCCATGATGTGGTCAGTTCTATAAAACCAGAGAGGTGAAGATTGTGAATTTGCTGGGTGAAAGTTCCAGTAACAAACTACTAGGCAAAGAAAGCTTAATCAGAAAGAAGATTCCTAGTGCTGAAGCTTATGCTCTAATGAAATTGGATTGGTGTATAAGCCTTTTACATGAATGATGGTCTACAATTTTTCCATCTTTACCCTCTACCACAAACTGTACATGTCATTATGGAGACAAAAATAAAATGACAAGGTTACTGCTCTTGAGGAGTTCATAAACCAGGGGAGAAATAAATATGTAATTAGATAAATTCTAAAAGAATAGTATGGACAAATGAGGTTGGAACCCAGGCAGCTTTGTGTGCTGTAGTAGTGGGTGAGATGGGGAAGTTTAGGGGAGGGTATTGGAGAAAACGTCAAAGTAGAAGCGGAATGTCACTAGGAAGTTAATTTCTCAAAAAATGTCACTGGAAATAAATACAGTTTAGTTTCATATTTGCTTCTTATATAATTTATTTAAATTTATTAAATTGACTTGATTACCTCCTTCATAAATTTTTTTTTTTTTTTTTTTTTTTTTTTTGGCCGTATGTGGGCCTCTCACTGTTGTGGCCTCTCCCATTGTGGAGCACAGGCTCCGGACGAGCAGGCTCAACGGCCATGGCTCACGGGCCCAGCCGCTCCACAGCACGCGGGATCCTCCCAGACCGGGGCACGAACCCGTATCCCCTGCATCGGCAGGCGGACTCTCAACCACTGCGCCACCAGGGAAGCCCCTCCTTCATAAATATTTATTGTCTTTATTGTCCCTCTATTAATGTCAATATATTTTTTTTATTATCCTGCCATTTATAGAGATTTAAAACAATATGAATGATGCTTTTATCCATGAATGATTCTCATACAGAATCTTTATGGGATAGGTAAGGTATCTTGCACCACTGAGTCCATTTCAGAGTTGCAGAACAGAGCTCATAATACAGCTATGACTTCCCCAAGTGGTTTTGGGGACTTTGATGTCTGATCAGGAAATGCCACTGGCATAATACCATGGCTTCAATCATACTGTATACTTGATCAACAAATCACAGCTGTTTACAATGTAACCCTGAACTGGTACTCAAGGACTTCTCCTATCTGACTCATTTCTAGCCTTGTCATGTCTCCTAACATGTCTCTACTTGGACCTACCATTAAATGTGTTTTTTTTTAAAATTTTTATCATTTTGTAGTTGCCCTTTTACATGGATTCCTTAAATTGTCATAAGATCTTACCTCCCCTTTAAGGAAATTATTTGTGATTCTTAACTCAAAGTTTCCCTCCCTCCATCTCTCCCAGACTCTCTTCCTTCAACATACACCTATCTAGTGCTTACTGTATGCTGGATACTGGGCTAGGTGGTAGGGATTTATAAAGCTTCCAATTTTTGTCTCTCAACAGTGACTTTTTTGTGTCTACATCTAGCGGGCACTTTTCAGTTCTCATCATCAGTCCTTATTTCTCCCACTAGAACACTAGCAAACAATCTCCTTGACAACATCTTCCTTTTGTTCACCATTTCTTTCCATTTGTCTGTGTCTGGCACATAGTAAATATTCGGTAGCTTTGAATGAATGATTGAATGGGTAAGCCCTGAGGTTGATATTGTATTAATCATAGAGAAAATAAAACTGTTTTTCTTGAGAAAAGGATGATTTACCAGGATCTACAGCCCTGTGTGAAGGATGGAAAATACCTGGGCAAAACATAGACTCAGCATAGACTAATTGATGTTTTTCTCTTCTTCCTTCTAAGTAACTGACCTGGAGTGGATTTCAACGGCAAATATAATTTGAGTCACTCAGAGGTAATTGAAATTGTTGAACTTGAGAAATCAGGAGTGATTCATTTTGTTATTTCCTAGAAATAAGGACTAGGAATCAGAATGTTATTGCTTATTTCAGACAATGAAAGAAACAGAGTTACATTTACTTTTTAAAAATGATATTACATGTGTCCATTTTTGAACAGAAAATAGCAGTTGAGGTTACTCATATCATAGATTTTCAGACTTATTTTAGTTATACACTCTGTTAAGTAGAATCTTTCATAGAGAAATATACAAAACCAATGAATACAGAGATGTGGGGCTGAGCTGTTTAGGGGTCTTGGGTGACAATCAATATTTTCGGTGACATTCTGTGGAATCCAAAGAAACCCAACCTTCATAACATTTAGGATGAAAACCCTGCAGTAGCTTATAAGAAAGAAATGTGAAAATATCGATTAAAGAGTTCAAAGTTTCAGTTATGGAAGATGAATAAGTTCTGGAAATCTAATGTAATGTTACTATACTTAATAAAACTATATTGTACACTTGAAATTTGCTGAAAAGGTAGATCTTAAGTGGTCTTGCCACACACACATACTCATGCACACAAAAGCAAAAGAAAACAGTATGTGGTAACTAATGGATGTGTTAAATAACTTGATTGTGGTTACTTCACAATGTATGTGCATATCAAAACATCAAGTTGTACGATGTAATATACACTTTTTTTTGTCAATTATATCCTGATAAAACTGGAAGAAAAAGGAAGAAAAAATAGAGAGACATGTGAGACAATATCAATACTTTAAATCAATGGGTACTTTAAGTATATATGGCAGAATGAAAACATCTCTGTGTTGCTCTGTTCTCTGAAACCATCTGCAAATAAGGAGAAGAAGCAGAAAATTGAAGATCATGAACACTTCAAACTATTAGAAAGAAAATATTCAGGCTACAAAACAAAGAAATCTACAAATCATAGAGAAAGTTTAAAACACAAATGAAGCATTAAAAACAGAAATTAGAGCATAAAATCTGATGATGAAACTAAGAAAATACATTCTCCTCTGCAATAAATACATATAAAATAAAGATACTTGTTAAAAGAAAAAAAATTCTTAAATTAGATTTTTAAAAAGAACCTTATTAAACTCTTTAAATGAAGTGCATTTAAAATGACACAAATAGATCAAAAGTAAATAATGGGCAAAGACACAGGAGAAAAAGGCACAGAAAAAGTAAAACAGGGATTGTAATATCCAACAATGTTGAATTCAAGTGATAAGAATGGTCATTCAAAAATGAAAGTTACATCAATCACAATGAAGGTGAATTACAAAGTTTTAACAAAGTAACATAACCTCAAAGCCAAAGGCAAAACAAACCAAAGTATAAGGGAAAGAAAAAAATAAATAATAAAGTAGTGGCTCGGGACTTTAATCTGCTTCATTGAGAGCAAAACATACTGTGCAAAAATAGTAGATATTTACAATCTAAGTATATAAGTAACACGATAAATAAGGTATATCAAACTATATAATCAGGAAATCAAACATCTCTTCTTTCATGTGCCCATGAATTATTTACAAAATTATACCTTATATTAGGCCACAAAAAATCTCAATATCATTCTGCATTCATAATTATGAAATAAGCCTAGAAATTTATAACAAAAGAGAAATCAACTTTACCACCAATATGTTAAAGTAACTTTCTTGTTGATTCTTAGTTCAAATATAATATCAGAAATTAAAAATTACAATATACCTAGAAAAATAGGAATAGTTAAAAAATCCATACATTAAAACTAAGAGTATGGTTAAAGCAATCCTCAGAGGAAAATCCTTAGCCTTAATTACCTAGCACACTAAACCAAAAACAATGAAAAAAAAAAAAAAGCAAAAAAAACCCCTCAGTATCCAACCCAAGAAACCATTTTTAAGAGTCAAATGAAAACAATTAATAGAAATTCACAAACATGAATAAAATCTCAGAATGATTCTTTGAAACTGCTAATAAATTATATAATCAATTAATCAAAAATATCAGGAAAAAAGGTATCTGAAATTATTAAAAAAAGAATTAAGAAATAATCATGGATAAAGATAAAAACCTCAATTACTCTGGAGACTGCTTTTTTCAACTTTATGCAAATACATTTGAATACCTGAATGAAATACATGCTTTGCTAGGGAAAAGAGAAGAATGACTCCAGAAGAGACAGATCAATTTCTATGTAATAAATCACTGCAGTTGACAACAAGTTACTCCCCACCTCCCCCTGTATCTCCCTCAAAACTACTAGATTATGTGATTTTACTTATTGTTGAAAGATAAACTGAAGTATATTAAAATGTTTAAGTTTATTTGAGAAAAAATGGATTAGAATGGGACATCGCCAAACCAGATGTGGTTCTGAGAATTCCACTGACAGGAGCTCAGGTGAGACACTTATAGAGAAAAGAGTAAAGCAAAGCAAGGAAATTATTTGATTGGCTGTAGCATAAGGGGTTGCCTTAGTTGGAAGAGTTTAGTTGGCTGTTTGTGATGGGTTGTCTTTAGGATTTGATTTCTTAACATTGAGGCATATACAGGCTTAGGTTTTGGTTTGTTTGCATATGATACTAATGCAGTAAGTCTGATGGCCTCCTTGCTTAATTAATTTAGCACTGTGGACATACAAATTCTCTCAAACCATTGAGAAACAGAGAATTTCAAAGTCAATTAAACTGCTTTAGACCTTAGAGAAAGAAAACCTCCAAATTACTATTATGACATCAATATAACATAGAAAAAGCTAAGAACATCACAATAAAGAAATTATGGGAACTATGGACAGATATGAATGCTGACATATTACTACACTATTAGCAAATAAAATCTAGAAGCACTTTAAAAGAATAGTAAAACTCTAAACATGATTGCCTAATAAAGGCAAAAATGTCCACTAACTAAACCATTAGTCAGAAATTTTCTACAAGCATAATAATAAATGTAATATATGAGGTATTGAAATATACATCATATATGGTCTCATTTTGTTTATTTAACTGTATATACATAAAAATTTTGAGAAGTGCACACAAGAAATGGTTATCATTGGAGTGGGGCCTAAAGATCTGGGGTGGCAGAAAGACTTAGCTATAAAATTTCATCAAATCTAATCACCATCTATTATAAGATACATCAGTATGCTGTAATACTAAAAGGAAATAACCTTGCCAATTAAATTATGACACACCATGGATTTTGATATTATTATAATTATTAATAATGATTCATTTATTTTACTTCAGAAATATCAAAATATGAACAATCTTAGGATTTATGAAAATCAGTGTTATAGTATTTTTGTTAGTCCTTGAAGTTTTTACAAATATATTGATTACCTTTTTATTGAGAAGTAACTAAACAAAAGTTTTAGTATTACTTCTGGATAAATAGTAAACAATTATGGGACTTCCCTTGTGGTCCAGTGGCTAGGACTCCACACTCCCAATGCAGGGGGCCTGGGTTCGATCCCTGGTCAGGGAACTAGATGCCACATGCATGCCACAACTAAGCGCTAACATGATGCAACTAAGACCCAGCACATCCTGAATCAATCAATCAATCAATAGTAAACAATTACATGGCCTCCTCAAACTGAATTCATTAGGAATTAATATTTTTATTTCTTCAAAATTCTGATTTGAAGGAGAAACTGGACCTTTAACCCCCTTTATCTTTATCCTAGTTCTGACACCTTTTAATATCTGTGAACTCTCACTGGAGCCTCCTGGTTTCCACATCTATCAAATCAGAATCCTGGAGCAAAGAGATTCAGAGTAAGAAGAATCAAGAAGTAGGTAGTAGCTGAATCCTGCAGGCTCTTAAGATCCTCTGAAAATTTTGAACTTTCTTTTGTTAAATTAATTAAGCAAGGAGACTATTACACTGAGGGTACTCTAATGCTGGGGTAAACCAAAGTCTAAGCCTGTAAATGTCTCAAGGTTAAGAAATTGAGACACTAGGGACAACGAATTACAAACAGCCAACTAGGCTGTAGCCAATCAAATCATGTCCTTTCCTTTCTTCCAATGTCAGTCTCTCCCCAGTTCCTGTCAGCCCAGGACCCCAACACTTCTCTATTGGAATTGATTTTTGCTCAAATAAATTCTTCAAAATGTTAATATACCTCAGTTTCTCTTTTAATACTCCCAAGAGAAGGTTTTAAGTAGTGACTGTCATGATTACATTTTTATGGCAAAACCCATATTGATGATATTTTGGCTTCAGTATAGAAAGTCAATTAGATGAAAGCAAATTTCCAGTCTCAATCTGTGTGTTCAAATTCTTTCTTAAGCAGTATTAAGATTATAAATAGAGCAAGTAGGGAATCTACTCCTTAGTGGGTTAAATTTAAGGGATTCTCAGAAACTGGGACATAACAATTCAGATCCCAATACTAACAATGTTGGGCTCTGATCATCTTCTGTCAAAGAGCATTTTTGAACTTAAGGATTGGCTTCTGGTGAAACCCTTTGTGACACTGGGATCTTTTGTCTTGGGAGAATGAGTTTTTCAAAGATTTCCCAAATTCCTTAACGGATGTGGTAAAGGAAATAAAGAAAATCAGGATATGATGCAAATTAAGTGTTTGATTAATCTTTAAATGAACAAATGAAGGAACAAATGAAGGTAATGAAGGAATGAATTAAAGGAGATATATGAGTATTGTGGGGGGAAGAGGGTAGGGTCTCTGAGAGAGGAAGTGAGAAGGTTCTGAGCCTAAATTTCTATCTTTTTACAGATATGCTGAGACCAGTTCTGCTGTACAAAAATACTTTCTATTCAGCAGCTGATGGAAATATCTCAGATCATTAAAAAAAAGAAAGACAGAAAGAAAAAAGAAATTAGAGGAAGTTTGTGGATATTGGTAAATAAGGTAAGATAAAAATAGAGCAGTCACAAAAAAAATAGAGCAGTGAAAAATGAAATCCTAGATTTTATAATTTTTCCCTTTTGCAGCACTATTTCCCCCTATTGCTTATATAATATTTATTGTTTGTTAAACTTTGCCCTACATTTGTCTACATGGTCTCAGTTTAACCTGGAGGAAAGCGGGGGAGGAAATGATGTCTTTTCTTTTAAAATATTCCTTACTAAACACAGGAACTGTCCCAAATTGTCTGGGAAGCAGGATTCCCCATGAGTCCAGGCTCTATTTTTGAAAGTCAAAGAGATTCCAGGCAGGCAGGTTTGGTTTAGATAAGCATCCGGATTTGGGGATGGTTATCTGAAGCCCTGCCTTTCATCACATTTCACAGCAATGAAATAATGTCCCCTCTTAGGTTCTAAATCAGTGGAGAAGATTCAGTGAATATCTCAGCTTGTTTTCTTACCCAAGTCACTGTAATATTTCCCAGATTTGCACTTCACCTATCCAAGTGTGTGAATATCAGTGTGTGATCAGCACTTCCCATCCTGTTTGTAGGTATATTGCTTCCTATCCTCTTAACTGATCCTTAAAATAGAGGTCAGGATGAAAATGTGCTCTTGTTATTTCTCATGAAGGACATTTTAATGGCTAGAGTTTCAGATCCTGAGAAACTAAAATAACAAAAGGAATTCTTTGGAAGAGAAGGTGAGAAACTTCTTATCATGAGATATCATTGCAAGACTCAAGCATCACTTAAATTGAAGGATTACTATCAGGAAAAGCATTTAGAGACAATGAGCTGGAGTTAGAATGAATATAGTTAGAATGAATTAGCTACAAAAAAGTAAAACCTTCTGTAGAATTAATTCCAGGTCAGTTGTGCCCTGCTTCAAAAAAGTTATCAGATATAACTGTGACCACAAAACAGGGCTTCAGGGTAGCTTTTAAGATGCAAGTGAAATTATCTTTCTTTATCTGGGAGCTGTTACACAAGTATTCTCAGTCAGAGAAAATTCATCAGGATTATAATATGTACATCTTTATGTATATACATGTTATATATCTGTAAGAATAAACAAAAATCTGTTACCTATTTATTTGGAACAACTACAGAAAGTTGTCACTAAACCTTCAAAGAAATGGTCCATTTCATATCTCACTCAACAACTACTCCCCACTTGTGACCCTCAACATTTTTCCTCCAAATTTGGTTTTGGGGTGTCCTCTGGATAGTGTCCATTCATAGAATTCTGACAATATCTGTTGAGAAAAATGGGTCAAGGAAGAAACATGTGTCATGGAACTTGTTAGACTTCATTGTTGTTATTTATTGAAGAGTCAGAGGATGAGGAAAGAGACATCTCCAAATGTAGTGAATATGAAAGTAATTACATATTGTGATTGCTGGCAGTAGCTGCTTGTGGTACTGTTAACAGCTGCTATTATAACTTATGCTAGAAAGGCAGGAAAGACTCCATTATGTGTGGGCAATATGTGGACAGATGTACAAAAACACATTATAGGAGATAAAATCTAGAAACTCTTTTTTTTCATTGCTCATTGAGTCCTTTACCCCCTTCTCGTGTGTCCCTTGAGATAGCTAGCCTGGTGGATTTCTCATTATGGATTATGACTGATATCTTTTAACTGTTGTCTCTCCATTGTACTGGTAGGCCAGATCTAAATCTTTTTTCTCCACTGATTTTCATCATTTCTCTAGACTCTGGTCACCATTCCAATACTGCTGTCAAGGCCAGTACAAGTTCACATGGTCCAAAACAGAAATTGCTAATTCAAACAATCTGTAAATGAGCTTCATCAAGGGATCTGAGAACCCCTGAAATTCTATGCAAGTATTATGTATATACACACTTGTGCAGTTTCTTAAAAGCTGGTGACTAACATATATCACAACCTTTCAGATATTTGTAACCCCCATTCACCCAAATTTAAGGACTACAAGTATAGATTCTCTTTGGCATGATTTGGACACTTTTATTATATTACCTTTTAATTTGCCTTCCTATAAAGCCAATAGATTCTTAATAAGGGACAGGATTTTTTTGATTGCAAATAGGAATACTCACTTCTCTCATTCATCCAGATCCTCTTTAGAGGCAGGTGCAACCAATCCCTAGCTGCCATGAGTATTGTCAGCTATCAATTTAGGACTGCCCCTTCTGCAGAGAATTACTGTCCATCTAACTGTGAAGATTTGCTCACAGGATGAGAACAGCCCACGTCTAATGACCACTGACCCAGACCACCAAAGGCCTGCCATCCTGCTTAAAGAAAACACCAAATTTATGGTACATTGACACTTCAGAGATCTCTGTGGGATCAGGCTAAAGCTCAACTCCAGCTGAGACCACATCCTTGTTCAGTTCATTCTTCTGCCCCATTCTGCTTCCCTCATTCCCCTTTTTCTGAGAGCATCTGAATCTCTGTCTTAGGCCTTGCTTTTGTAGAACCCAACCTAAAACAATGCCCTTGCTCTTAAACCCTGAAGCTAATTTAATGTAGCTGATTGTCTCATGGAGATACTAGTCTAATGGGGGTCTTTGTATGGGCTCATTAACCTCAAATTAGTTCTAAGTAAAAACTTTACTCTTGAATATTTTCTTGGGCATATATTTAGAAATAGAAATAACACTTTGGACTTATGTAAGACTATTTTTCATAAAATGTGGGTGGCAACTGCTATTATGAACAACTCTAAATAAAAATAATATATTTGACCTTTTCAAGTTAGCCAGAAATGGAATAATATAATCTATCTACTTTCTATCATATTTACTACTTGAGCATCTCTCTTCCATTTTTCATTTATGAAAGTATTTCAAGCTAAGTTCTGATGAAAGTTCAGCTTGCAAATTTGTAGGGCTAGCCTGTTTCTAGAAGAGTACCCAAATTTTGAAGGCAGGCAAAGAATCTTGGCACCCTCAAAACTTGGCTCTTTCTTTAGGTAAGCCAACAGGTGATGTACTGCTTATCATCTGTTGATGAGGCATATGTACTTGGCTATAATAAAATAACTGGCTTTTCACAAATTCTTAAAATATGCCAGGCCCTATGCATGCATTATCTCATTTAAGGGTCAAAACATTTAAGAGTCAAAACATCATTATTATGTAAATACAATTATCTCCATTTCACAAATGAAAATCTTAGGTATGTTAATATTTTCTGTATAATCACAGAACAAGTGATTGGCAGAACTAGACTTCAGAAATGGATCTTCTTGACATTAATCCTTTGCTCCTAACAAATCATTTGCTCGAACCAACCTTGGGTACCCTCACCAATCTACTGACACTGGGTTGTGATGAAGGAAAGTGCAGACCTTATTGCAGGACACAAAACAAGGAGTCCAGGGCAACTAGTCTCAAAACACCCAAACTTCCCAATGGGTTTCAGGAAAGCATTTTTAAAGGCCAAGTGAAGGAAGGGAGTTGCAGGGTATATGATCAGCTTGTGCACAATTCTCAGATAGGGTGATGGTAAAGTAACAGGGTGGTGTCACAAGGGTTAACATTATCAATCCTAAGGCACCAGTAGGTCTGGGGACTATGTGTTTATGGTCATCAAGTAGTTAATTTCTTCCATTTGGTGAGACTTTTAGCATCTATAAAACAACTCAGGAAATGTGCATCAGATACTCTCTGAAGTACATAGGTACTTCAGAGAGGAGCTAAAGCAGAGGGTATATGGGAAGGGGTCTGTCCCAGGAAGGCCCAATAGGGTCCTGCTTGGTTACAAAGCTATATTTTGCTCCCATAATCTGCCTCTCATTTGATGAGGGGCAAGAAGAAATAGTTTATGTCCAAAAGTAAATGGAAAAGCCAGCACAATGTAGAAGTGTGGTATGGAAGATGCAAGGTAATTATTCCTGGAGGTTGTATTTTATGGTTGAGCACAGAGCAAGCTTGAAGATTTCTGACCAAGGTAAGTGGGGGACTCTCCAACTTCAGTGAGTCTCTGAGTTTTTTGGTTTACATGCTGCTAAGACATCTTAGAGTGACTCCTTTCCTAGTCTTACCTCTAGTTTGCTGCCCTCATTACCTGCTTGTTCTGAGTTTGAGATGCATGGAAAATAGTTTCCCTTTCAAACCTGGGTGTTATGACATGGCTACTACTTATGTAGTTAGCTGTCTGATAAAGTTGGGTGTTCCTCAATCAACTCACCAGCCTCTCTTCTATAAAGAGTTATCAAGGATCCTAACTGTTGTTATAACAACAGGAAGTATTAAGCACAATTTAAAGTAAATGAACAAAACTAAACTAATTTCTGCTTCTTAAACTGTTTACATAAATTAAATTTATTTGACCTCCATATTTTTGTGTATTTTTTATAAAATATGTATGATTGGATGTTATTTCTCCCAATTTTTATTTATTGTTGCCTTGAATTTTCTGGTATATTAGAAATAGATAAATTGGATCTCATCATATTTGAAATTTCCCTCTGTGAAAGATCCTCTTAAGAGAATTGAGAAACAAACTAGAAACTGGGTGAAAATACTGTAAGTACCCTACATATGAATGAGTTCCATTCTGAGAGCACATCCAATTTGTTTGTAAGTCCAACAAAGTTAGCCTTGGTGCCCAACTAACACAATTGGCTATATAGTACTGTACTGTAATAGGTTTATAATAATTTTCACACAAATAATACATAAAAGCAAACAAAAAATATAGAAAACATTTTTAATCTTACAGTACGGTACCTTGAAAAATACAGTAGTACCAGCTACATAACTGCTGCTTTTATCCTTGCTTCCAGACATCCTGGGCTTGAAATAAAGATCCTGTTCCACTGTACTCTATACACTACTGTACAGTAAAGTACACAAGAGGGCAACCACTTGTAGAGGATACATGCACATGACAATGTACGCCAGACACATGAACGAACTTACGTGATTGGACATGTGAATGCACTTGCACATCTTTTTTTTTTTTTTTTTTGCCATATGTGGGTCTCTCACTGTCGTGGCCCCTCTCGTTGCCGGACGCGCAAGCTCAGCGGCCATGGCTCACGGGCCCAGCCACTCCGCGGCATGCGGGATCCTCCCAGACCGGGGCACGAACCCGTATCCCCTGCATCGGCAGGCGGACTCTCAACCACTGCGCCACCAGGGAGGCCCGCACTTGCACATCTTTGAAAGTTCTCAACTTGAAGGTTCATATGTAGCCAACTTAATGTATTTGCAAACCACATATTTAATAAAGTACTAGTATCTAGAATATATAAAGGACCCTCAAATAGTAACTTTAAAAAAACAATCCTGAACAGACATTTCTGCAAAGAGCATATATAGATGGCAAATAAGCACATGAAAAGATGATCAACATCATTAGCAATTTGAGATATGCAAATTGAAACCACAATGAGATATTACTACATACATACTAGAAAGGATAAAATAAAAAATAATGATAACACCAAAAGCTAGCAAGGATGCAGAAAAACTGGATCACTCATATATTGCTTGTAAAAATATAAAATTGTATGGCTACTCTTGAAAAGAGTATGGCAATTGCTTACAAAACTACAAAGGTACTTATTATATGATCCAGAAATTACACACTTGGGCTTTTATCTCAGAGAAATTAAAACACCATTGACACAAAGACCTGTATACAAATATTCATAGCAGCTTTATTCATAACAGCACAAAGTGGAGACAGCACACATGTTCTTCAATTGGTGAATAGTTGAACAAACTGTTGTGCATACATAGCATGGAATACTACTCAGCAATAAAAAGGAACAAACCCTTTATCCACACAACAGCTTGGATGGATGCTCAGTGAATTATGCTGAATGGGAAAGCTAATCTCAAAAGGTTACATATACTATATGATTCCATTTATATAACAATATTGAAATGACAGAATTATAGAAATGGAGAACAGATTAGTGATCCTTAGAGGAATGAAGCTTCTAATGGAAGTATGAAAAGAAGGGAGCATACTTTGGCCCATGAGCTGGGTAGAGGAATGAGGAAATGGTAAAATTATATTAACCTGATCTCTCTTCATCTCAAAGTGGTTTTGATGATTTCTCATAAGGAAGATGTCACAAAGCCAATTTAGATGGTCCAATGGGCCTGAGATGTATCCAACAAAGGTAATAATGTGGAAAGAACATTTACTCAGTATTAAATTTTTCAGGCACCATTCTAAGTGTTTCACATTTATTAATCCTCATGACAGCTTAATGAGTTAGATTAATCCTATATTCAAACCAGAGATTAGGCATAGAGAGACTAAGTACTAAGTACTAAGACTGCATATGTTCCTAAGGTGGTGGAGTAGGAATTTGAATCTAGGAAGTTTGTATCTGGATTCTTGCTCATAAATTTGATGCTATAGCTTTGTATCCTCAAGAAATTGTGCCTCACTCATTTCTCCTACTCCATGTAAAGTTTCCTTAAAATAGAAGCTCGTAAGTCTGATCCCTGGTGGTAGCCTGAAAACACTTTTATCCAGTTCATCTGGCCATGAGTACATTAAACTGATATTTAAGAATCTTGATATGAAATGACAAGCCAAAAGAGTTAAGATGAAACAGACTGAATAAAAATTATAGTTTTTGCCTTTATTATTTACTTTTTCCTCTAAATTGTGTGTATTATACTTAAGTACATGGAAGAATTTTAAGCAATGTGTAAATTATGAATCAAAAGTGGATCCTTTGCACTTTGCTTCACAATGTGGAGTGAATAAAATGTAAACCAGAAATACAAGTATCTGAAAATTAAAATGCTTTTGGCACATAATTAGTGTTAATTTGCAATGGTAGTAATTTCCGTACATTATTTCATGTCACAAAACTTGTGCGTTGGAATATTGGCTTCTTGCCCTCATTGTCTTTGGAATGTGGAAACTCTTAGAAATTATTGCTTTGCAAAGAAAACCTACCATGACGGAATTTCAGGAGGCTATGAATAATATATTTTCAGTAAGGAAATGAGTGACCACGAGGCCCTTCTTTATAGTTTTTGTTTTTCTCTCTGAGTGTGAAGGTATAGACTCAGCATTTTATTATTCTCATAGCCTTTTATGTTATTAAAAACTCTTTACTTTGTAGTCAGAGGGAGATAGGAGAATGCTCAGAGTTGATTATCTTGCTGAAAGGAAGAAAATAATGCTGTATTTAGTGATCTCTTAAAGAGAGGCTAGTTCTCAAAAGGCTTATCTGATGAACACTTATATTGGAATCCAGCTTCAAAAAGTTTGGAGAAAAGAATATCAGTTAGAACCCTTTCTTGCAGTTCACTCAGCTGGTAACTTCTAATGCCTCAAGCCACACAGCTGAGATCTAATGGAAACAAATTTGTATCGAACTCTGTCTGACTCCAGACTTCTGTACATCAGTGTGTATCTTCTTTATGCAGAAGAGAAATTTTGTAACTTGTGAAAGCTCAGAAAATAAGACCCAGACTTTTTTCTGAGAGTGATTCAGAGATCAGTCTGGAAAGTCCTGAGCTGAGGCTGGGTCTTGCAACATGGCCTGCCTTGACTTAGCAGGAGGCCAGGTAGTAGCTGCGTCTATAGTTGTTACATGAGCCCTTCCTACCTTCACAGCTATAGTCTCAGATATATCCAGGACATCAAATACAGTAAAAGCCAAAGAAATGGAGATGCAAGATTAAATAAACATTTATCTTTAAAATACATTTAAAAAAATTAATCTAAGTAATGGTAATACTGAATATTTGACTTGGTGAAAAGCCCGAAGAAAGGAATAAAACAGCTCCATTTTATCTTGATTCTTACTGCCTTACAGTAACACAAGGATTATTGTACTGTAGTAGATGCTGTTAGTGCCTTATCAAGGTTCCATTTACCTTCTTAGTACCCCCATCTCCCAGTTGCTCTGAGAGTTTGCTGCTCATGGTTCAGAGCTGCCATCCCTCCTCAAAACTTCCCCTTGGCAAAAGGCAGCCATCCCACCCAGAGGTGCAGGGGAAATTACATCCACTGGAGAAGATGGCTGGTAGTCAATGACCAAATGATGAAAGTTTACAAAAGCCCTACCCTCTCACCTCAGGGTATAACCAAGCTTGCGGTACTATTTACATTCCGGAGCTCCCTATAGTATCAAACTGCGGCTGGACTTCAGATGAACCACCTGTCTGTATATTTTCTTCCTCTTTATTCTGTTTTCCTAATCCCCTTATAGTTTTCTCCTGAGTGCATTCCTTCAGTAAATCATTTTCATGCATACACACTCACACACAAATATATCAGGCTCTGCTTCTAGGGAACATAACCCACAAACACCCATTGAGAGCCATCAGGGATTCATAGAAGACTGATAAATTACCATGTAGAGGGAGATAGTTCAGCAAACAGGAAGAGATTGTATATGACATACAAAGGTATAAATGAAGTTACTTCTTACACAGTGCTCTGAAGCCAGTATACTCTGGATATTTAAACAAATCTATTTAATTTTCTGCAAAGAGAAATTAAATTCTTATAGCAATATGTTGTATGTGGAAATAGATGTTTTAAAATTTCTGAGCTACAAAATAGTCTATAAGATTGGAAGCCTTTCAAAAGTAGGCATCAAAAATATGCAAGTTAGGAAGGAAATCCAGAGATTCCTTACATCCAAGTGTCAATACATATCTAAGAATTAGGTGTCTTTCCTTTTTTACACATCCTGAGAAAACATGTATAACTTTAATCAGTAACTCATTTAGTGGCTAATGATCCTAACAACTGGAAAACAATTCATTTTTACCTAATGCAAATGCTTGCTATCCAGTGTAAATTTTCTTCCTCTCCCAACCTGTGTAGATTTGAGAAATTAATGAGTTATAGTGTTCTTTTACTTTATCAGAATTCATTTTCTTACTTTCTTTTTGGGGGCAGAAATGAAATGAGGATTCCCATTCCTCTAACTGAGGGACAAAGCTCTGTTTGACCTCCCTCTGGTTACAAACAGCTAGATATTCTGGATAAGATATGCTAATATCTGCACAGGAATGGTTTTAAAAAAAAGGCTCTAGAAATAAAGTGGGAAACTAAAGCTAGGATGGCAAATAATCTGGTAGCCTGGGACGGTTATGGGTCCAATATATGTTAGGATTTCAGGGTAGAATTTTAAAGCTGTCAGGAGCTCCACTGAGCTGGAAGAGAGAATGAGCTGCTAGGTGTCAAATAGGCAATTAAAGCAACAAGCCAAAAATGAAAAATTTAAGCCTTTAATCACTGTGATGGTATAAATAAGAGTCTAAAATCAGAGAACGTGCTGGTTGTCTCCTGTTGGGTGGGTCAGCACAGATATGGGTGGGAGTTTCTTAATTGTTGAAGGAGCTCTGAACACCTGGGGGGGAGGGGGATGCCGGGAGAGTGTGTGGCTAACAGTGGAAAAGTGCTCAGAACTGAGATTGGGTAAGGTGTCTTCAATGTCTTCTCCTCCAGCCCCCATAAGAAAGCTTAGCAGAGGTGCCTGAAGAAGACTTCTCTCTGCCCAGGGCCTCAGATAAAGAGACCTAGGAATGAAGGGTCTGAGCTAGGAATGCAAATTTGTGAAAGAGT
>NW_006798482.1:535370-540091 GCF_000442215.2 Lipotes vexillifer | reverse complement strand
GGAAAAAGTGTGGGCAGCAGAAGGGGTCTGAGACCTTGACGGCAACTCCCCTTGAAGCTTCCACTGAGGCTGGTTCACTGTTTCCCTGTGAAGCTTGGCAAGTAAAACCTTTGTCATTGTCTATGGTTGGGCCTGAAAAGTCACACATAAGTTTTTAACAAAGAACCAAAATTCTCGCATTCAATGTAAGGAGAGATAATCTGTCCTTGTGCTAGTAATAAGACATACCCTTGGAACAGATAACTTTACATTAAACTAGCATCCTGGAAGAGCTTTTTCTTTGGTAAAAAGAAGAAATTAACTTTATACACTAGTTCACAGAAGGGAAAAATAAAAGCTTCTCTTTGCCTCGATCTCTACATGGAACAAAAATCGCACATGAGAAACGCAAGTCCCAGGACTATCCCTTCTGGAGGTTTGGAGTCTAATTTATAATATGAATGTGGTGGGAGAATCCCCAAATTAGGGTCTGAAAATGAAAGACATGAAGACTCACGAGGTGCTTTGTAGCAACAATTCCAGAGCAAAGAGTACACAAGATTCCCACAGAAAACATTAAATAACCAACCTGAGATGAAGATGAGCTCTTAGTAAAAATTTACGAATGACGCAAAGAAACCACCCACCATGATGGACGGTTATGTGAACAGTTAACCATACGATGATTAGACACATAGTGAAACTGCAGAACATGGAGGACAAAGAAAAGAATCTCATAAGAATCAGAAAGAAAGAGCAGATTTTCTAAGAAGGAATGACATTTATATCAATAGCAAGGTATACTATAGACCAGGAAACAGTGAAAAAATATGTTCAATAGGTATTTGGAAATAACTGTCATAAAGGAAGAAATCAATTTTTAAAAAAGACATTATTGAAACCTGCAGAAAAATCAAATATTAAGAGGGTTTTTTTTTGAGGATAAAAATTAACATACAAAAATCAATAGCATTTCTATATGCCAGCCAAAACCAATCATAACTTTTAATATATTTTACAATGGTTGCATTCACCATAGAAGGAAAAACCAGAAGGTATCTCAGAGTAAAAGGAATAAAACCACATTTATGAAGAAAAGTATTAAAATTTATTTTAAGTCATAAAACCTTATCATTTTGAAGGAGATATGTTCATGGATAGAAAGACAATGTTAACTTCATTAAAATAATCTATAGATATATTTCTAATTAAAACCACAAAATTATTAATTTTAAAATTATTCATTATTAAAATCTTTTAGAAATTTGGAATTCTTTTTCACAGACCTTGCCAAATAGATTTTTAAACTCTGATATAATAAGATGTATAAAATCCATTTGAAAAAGAAAAACAAAAAGGCATTTTTTTTTTACCAGATATGAACACTAGTGATAAAGTTATAGTTATTAAGGCAGTGAGCTATTAGTATAGACAATAGATAAATGTAGTGCTGGTGTACATACTAGGCCAATTGAAACAGGAGGGAAGGGGGCAGGGCACAACATTTAAAAGAATGATATAGCCATAGGACATGACAATGACTGCTTAGAACCAATTGTGTCCAAGAAGGCAGAAGATTTGTCTTCCAGTAGACCTTGAGCCTCATTTTATGCTCATCGTAATACATCAGCACACTAAATGACACACCCACCAACACCATGACAGTTCTGAGGTCAACCATAAAAGGTCAAAAAGTGGGCAGTGACCCAATTCCTGGAAATCCCCACTCCTTCCCCAAAATAATTAGAATAATCCTCCCACTCATTAGCCTATGAAATTACCCAGCCTATAAAAACTAACCACACCATATTGCAGGGCTCTCTCTCACCTTCTGAGATGGCTCACTCTCTGTCTGTGGAGTGTGCTTCTACCAAGGCCTCTTGCCTTCTGAAATGGCCCACATTCTGTTGATGGAGTGTGTTTCTCTCTAAATAAATCCACTTCTTACCTATATCTTTGTCTCTCACTGAATTCTTTCTGCAATGAGACATCAAAAACCTCAAATTCACAAGGAATACAATGACAGAATGGACCTTAGAAACAGACTCACATGTACATATATGAATGTTTGCTTTATGATAGAAGTGGCATTACAAGTCATTGTGAACAGAATGAACTATGTATGTGTAAAAAATAAAATTATATTACTACCCCACATAATACATAAAAAATAAATTCCCTACAGAGTAAAATTCTAAATGTGACTAGCACAAAATTTAAAACTTTTAAGAGAGTCTATAAAAGAATCCCTTGATGGCCACAAAGTAAATTAGAATTTCACAAACAAGACAAAAATGCACAAACCGTAAAGGAAATGAATGAAAAACTGGCCACATTAAAATGAATACAATCCGTGGAAACAAAATAAAACCATGAACAAAGTTGAGATCTACACCACAGACAGTCAGAAGATATTAACAATGAACATAGTCATGGAAGGCTTAGTAGCCAAAATACATAAGGCACTCCTCCAAAACAATGGGAAAAAAATAAACAACCTGATAAAAAAATGGGTTGAAAATGGGCAAGAGATGAGTAGGCAAGTTTTAAGAAGGAGAAAACCAAATGCCAATAAACACAGAAAATATTACTTAACCTCACTAGTATAGATAAATACAAATTGGCACCATACTGAGATTTTTTTTAGCCATTTGTCTCATAAAATTAAAATAGATAAAAATATTTTAAGTCTGACAACTTCAAAAGGAGGTGAAGATGGAAAGAAATGGACATGCAACACATCAGGTGAAGGTAACATGTAACAATCTCATTAGAAACAGAAACTCATAATCTCAGTGGCTTAATACAAAGAAAGTTCATTCATTGTTCGTGTCCCAGTCCAGGGGACATGTTCCTGGTCATACAGCCTTTGATGAAGTTATTCAGACAGCCCAGTCCCTCTCATCTTGTAACTCAACTCTGTTCAAAGTCCTTAGAGAACTCTCCTTGCAGCTGGATGATGAAGTCTCACTTCTTGGTCATGGAAACTTTAAAGCACCACTCACCTCTTCTATTCACATGTCACCAGCATTCAGGTCTTCAGAAACATTGAACTATGAGAAAGGCCAGGAAATGGAATCAAGCTTTATGCTTAGGAGGAAAAGAAAATGGGACTTGGTAGATATGCATAATCTCCTGCCACAAAATACTTGTGCATTTCTGGTTAGAATATACATTAATACAATCATTTTGAAGGCAATTTTTAGTAAAATTTTCATTACACATACCTTTATAAGCCACAGTTCAACTTACATAAATAACCTAGGAAAATCTTATACACATGTTCAGAGGATCACTTACAAAGAGTTTTTTTTTTTAATATTCCTTTCAATAATTTTTATAATTTTGATAAATAGAAAACAACATAATTCTCTCTTTGTTGAGGAATGGAAATGTGAGCAGTGGTTTATTTATACAATGGAATATTACAGTGTAGTTAAAATAAATTTTAAAATTAAATATTATCAGTGTAGATACATTTGAAAATGTGAATTACATTAATATAAGGTATTAAATGATAAAGTGCAAAACCATATGTGCACAATTTTAAATTTTACAAAACAACAATTTCCACTGTTCATGAGTACGTGTATATAACAATAGCATAAAAGCATGCAGGGAATAATATACACTATTTTCAGGATAGTGGTAAGCTCTGAGGATGAAATGACAAGAAAGGTGATTTGAATTCTTAAAAAAGGAAAAAAAAATCTGAAGCGTATCTGGCAAAATATTACCATGTCTTAAATCTAGATTTTGTGTACAAAGGTATCTGTTATATGCTCCCAGTGTATATTTCAAATGCATATTAATAAAGTTATTCAAAAATTAAAGTGAAAAATATGTAAAAGATGTTTCAGCACTAACTAGTCTGTCATAATTTTCAAAATATTTTAAGATTTCACATAGTTCCACATATTGCAGTAGATAAAGTATATAAAACAATTAGATTTTAGTATAATTTTAAAAGGAAGATCTTTGAGCAAATGAAATGAGAAAACATTATCTAAAAATCATTTAAACACATTAATTACAATGTTTTGATAAAGGCAGATCTTTTGGATTTTTATGGAGGCTTCACTACAATAGACAGGATTGATTAAATTATTGGCCATCAGTGACTGAACTCAACCTCTAGCACCTCTCCTCTCCCTGGAGGTGGATGTGAGACTGAAATTTCCAACCCTCCAGTCACCTGGTTGGGTCACCTGGCAACTATACCCCATCTCTTAGATAGTGTCCAAAAGTCATCACATTATCATAATAAGAGAACTATATTACTCTCATCACTTAGGAAATTCCAAGGGTATTAGAAGCTCTGTGCCAGAAGCAGAGACAAAAAACAAAAAAAACAAAAAACAAAAAAACATTTCTTATTATAAATCCCAGTATTGAAACCGAGCAGAATACTTTGGGGTCCTCGGGATACAAATCCTTTCCATGTCCCCCATTTCTTGTTTGTGGGAAAAAGGTTTCATTCAGTCTCCTTGACCTTCCTTGAGTACCAAAGGGCAGTTTCAAACAGTTGCTTATCAAGGAAGGTTGGGAATGCAAAAACAGAGGAACAGGCAATAAACAATAGTGCAGGGTCCTCCTCAAGGAATATACATAACAATATATCTTTAAGTTATTCTTCAGGAACTAAGATCCCCTCCCAGGTGGAGAATGATAACTTCAGGCTGAGCACAAGAGTCCTGGAACAACATAGTTCTAGGTAACAGGACTGGAACACAACATTCCTG
>NW_006798482.1:493993-535296 GCF_000442215.2 Lipotes vexillifer | reverse complement strand
ATTCCTGCTACCTCACCACCAACCAGTTAGAAGAAAATCTTCACTCCGTGGAAGAAAACGAAGACTCTGACTCCCTTACCAAATGATTAACTGTGACTGATCTCCTCTTTCTCCCTTTAAAAACTTTTATAGTCAAGCAGAATCTTCAGAGTTGGTTCTTGGACATGAGTCTGCCTTCTTCTCAGGTTGCTGGCCTCCTGAATAAAGCAAGCTTTTCTTTCCAACAAGCACTTGTCTCTTAAGTATTGGCTTTTGAATGGTGAGCAACCAAAACCTGAGTTCAGTAACAGTATCACAGCAGATATTTTAATTGATTTATTGCTCTCTTGCTCTCCTACCTTCCACAATATGCAAAAGTTAGATACATAAAATAATAAAAAATAGCTTATGTAGTCACAAAGTGGCAATGAGACAGTCACGTCTTAATCTTAATCCTTTAACGGTATATTATTTATAATATCATTTTCAGTAATTCAGTGGGGGCATCTAGCTATTTACAAACTGAATATTGGTTAGAGGTCTGCTGTTCTCAGAATCCCATGTGACTCTGACTTGGTGAGTGAATGCTCCATAATAACATAATTCTTAATTTTAGGTTGTTTCAGCTACTCTGTCTCTTGAAAACTTATTCAGATCCATTTACATTTCCTTGAGATTTTGAATTCTAATAATGTGGTTTTGAAATCAAGCAGGACCCTATGGTACCCTCTTGGGTGGGTACAAAAGTCTTTCAGTATCCCCTGTTTCTTGTTTGTAGGAAAAAAGTCTTCAGCTTCCTAGACCTTCCCTGAGTTCCAAAGGGCAGATTCCGTTTCTAATTAGGGAAGTAAAGAAATGCAGAAACAAAGGAGGAGCAGGCAAGAAACAATAGTGCAGTGATAAAGCAGGGTCCTGATTCCTCCTCAAGCAATATACATAACAAATATCTTTTTTCTTTTTTTTTAGTGTTGGTGTTTGTTTTTTTTTCACACACACACACACACACACACACTGTATTTTATTTTTACAAGAGATAAATAAACTGACACCAAGCATTATAAATGGATGACCACAATAAAAGCAACAATGATTGCAATTACCAAACATGAAACATACTCATACAATGTCATAATATTGTCATTCAGTCCAGTAATCCTCCACTGTAACAGCTCCTTTACTTTGCAGTGATAATTGATTTGTATATTTTTTGCCTCTGAGTGCTTGTGGCTTTTTTTTTTTATTCAAACAGAAAGTTACAAAAATTATAATCATCCTCATTAGTTCACTCAGTCCCGTGTAATTAATTTTCTTTTTTTCATCTTTATCTTTTGTTAGCATTTTATGAACTCATCAGTTTTCCATTAGAGTTCTGAAAATGCTTATTCATTCAGTTCAGCAGTATAGTCAGTTACCAGAAACCTGTACTTGTCAGTCTTTTCCATGAATCCCTTGAGATGAAACTCCTTTATAGGAACATTTTTGCAAAAGCATCAGAGTACAGAACTGTCTGTAAAACAATAAATCTTTGAGGTCTTCTGCAGGAACTAAGGCCCACCACCCAGGTAGAGGATAGTAACTTTGGGCTGAGCACAAGATTCCTGGAAAACCACTCTGTTAACTCACCACCAAACAATCAGAAGACAGTCACACACACTCCAGCCCTCACCCCAAATTTTGCCTTTAAAAACTCTTCCCTGAAACCTATCTGAGAGTTCAGGTCTTTTGAGCACAAGCCAATCTATCTCCTTGTATGGCCCTTGTAATTAATTTTTCTCTGCTCCAAACTCTGATATTTAGGTTTGTTTGGCCTCACTGTGTCAGACACACAAACTTGTGTTTGACAACGTGTGTTCAGTTTCTACTGAATATATCAATACTTAATTAACTTAGTTTTAAGGGGTTTAAATTTTCTGGCACTAAAAGTCATAAAACACCAGAAAAAGTGCTCAAAGAACAAAGCATATGGTTAAGAGTTTCCAAAGAGTTACCTCTAGTTAAGGAGTATCACAGCATCCTGATAAGGAGAAGGGACTCTGAAAGCAGACCTTCTGGGCTTGGACAAGTAAAAAGAATTCTTTTTGTATCCATGTATCTTTAATAAAAACATAGATAGTACTTAAATAGATATCAAGATACTAATATGTAGTTAATACTAACATTAATATATATATTATACTATCACCTACCCTAGAAAGATTTTATAAGGATCTTAATAATTTAGTATATGCAAAGTATTTAAGAATTTCTGGCAGATAGTAATCACTTTATAAGTGCTTATTACATAAATAAATTCTCACACTTTACAACACCTAATTTCTCTTGAACTGGAACCATATTCATAATTGTGAGTCTGGAACCTCTCAGACTTGTTGGTGCAATGCCAGGTTGACCTAAGATGTTAGGCAAAAATAAGTTATAAACAACAAATCACTCCCAATGACCAGATTTGTGATGGTACTTATTACCAAACAACAGTAAAACAAATCTTTCACCAGCAGATGACTTGAACAAACACAAATGACACATTGGAAGAGATGCTTGTATCAATGAAAAATATAGGCTTATTTTAAGTGAGCTGACCCTGATGCTAAAAACTCGGCCTCTGTGCACAAGTGCTGAATCGAATCTTGGAGACAGAGTATTGGGTGAAATAAAAAAGAAGAGCTTTATAGCTTTGCCAGGCAAAGGGGGACACAGTAGGCTCATGCCCCTCAAAAATTGTGTGTCCCAACCAAGGAGGCTTGGGTGAGGAGTTATTTTATTGTTTAATTTGTGGTATGCGGGCCATTCCGGAGCACCGGCTCCAGAGGCACAGGCCCAGTGGCCATGGCTCACGGGCCCAGCCACTCCGCGGCATGTGGGATCTTCCCAGTCCGGGGCATGGCCCCATCTCCCCTGCGTCGGCAGGCAGACTCTCAACCACTGTGCCACCAGGGAAGCCCAGGGTGAGGCGTTTTATAACAATAGTGCAAGGGTGGGGCTTCTGATAGTTTAGGATGTGTGCAAGGTTTGCACTCCTTTAATCTGAGCTCACTCAGATAATCTGATGAGTTTTTGTGGTTTCTTTAATCTGGCCTTCAGGTGGTCTTCTTGAAGAGCTTCTCTGGTTCCTTTAATCTGGCTTCAGTTGGTCTTCTCTGAAATGAAGAATGCTGACATCTTCCATTTGTTGGATTTTAGTTTCTCCTCTGTGTATCACTTGGGGAGGAACCAGGACCCTGCCCCAAGGCTGCATTATTGTTTCTTGGCTGCTCCTCCCTTGTCTCTGCATCCCCTCCCTTCCCTGATTAGCAAGTGTTTAAATCTGCCCTTTGGAACTCAGGAAAGATCAGGGAGGCTGGAGTCTCTTCCTTACAAACAAGGAATGGGGGACATGGAAAGGCTTCCCTGCCCAGGAGTCCCACAGTGTCCTGCTCAGTTTCAACCCTAAACTTTTTCTCCATGTCTCAAACCCCACAGTGCCTTCCTGGTGTCAAGATTTAAGAATTATAAAAATGAATATTTCCTATAATTTAATAATTTTACCTTGTTTTTATTTTTTCACATTCAATAAACATTTAAACTTTTAGAATAGTTGTAGATTTATAGCAAAGTTCAAGGATATTACAGAACTCCCATCTACCCTGCACCCAGTTTGACCTACTGTTAGCATTACAATGGTTATGTGTTTCTATAAGCATTTGTGTGCAGGTTTTTTCATAGACATAAGATTCTAAAGCAGTTGGATAATACCTAAGTGTACAATTGCTGGATTATGCTGTAAGATTTTCTTCAGCTTTATGGGAGCAGCCAAACTATCTTCCAAACAGCCTGTTCCATTTTGCATTCTGCCCCCAATGAATGAGAATTCCTATTACTTCAATTTCTTACCAATGTTTAGTTCTGTCAAATCATTCCTCCTCAATATTAACCATTCTAAGATTAAGCTAGGTATGTGATGGTATCTCATTGTTTTGCTTTGTTTTGTTTTGTTTGTTTGTTTGTTTGTTTTGCGGTATGCAGGCCTCTCACTGTTGTGGCCTTTCCCATTGCGGAGCACAGGTTCCAGACGTGCAGGCTCAGTGGCCATAGCTCACGGTCCTAGCAGCTCCGCAGCATGTGGGATCTTCCCGGACCAGGGCACGAACCCGTGTCCCCTGCATCGGCAGGTGGACTCTCAACCACTGCACCACTAGGGAAGCCCAAGTATCTCATTGTTTTAATTTGCATTTCCCTAATGACATATGATGTTAAGAATCTTTCATATGTTACTTGCTATCTGAATATCGTTTTTGATGATGTATCTGTTCAGGCCTTTTGACCATTTTTAAATGGATTTGTTTACTTTCTTATTGCTGAGTTTTAGTGTTCTCTGTATAATATGGAACAAATCCTTTATCAGATAAGTATTTTGCAAATATTTTCTCACAAAATGTGGCTTGTCTTTTCAATCTTTTAAGTGTCTTTCACTGAGCAAGAGGTTTATCTTTCATAAAAACTAGCTTATCAATTTATTCTTTCATGGATCATGTTTTGTTGTTGCAGATAAAAACTCATCACCAAACCCAAGATCACACAGATTCTCTCCTATATTTTCCTCTACAAGTTTTATCATTTTGCATTTTATGTTTAGGTCTTTAATTCATTTTTAATTTATTTCTGGGTAAAGGGTGAAGTCTGAGTTTAGGTTTATTTTATTTTTTATTTTATTTTATATTTTATTTTACTTTGTTTTACTTTTTACAAATGGCTGTCCAGTTTCTCTAGTACAATTTTTTGAAAAGAGTATTATTTATTTATTCATTAGTTTGTCTTTGCAAATTTGTCAAAAATTAGTTGACTGTGTTTGTTCAGGTCTGTTTCTTGTCTCTGTATTCTTTTCCATTCATCAGTATATCTATTATTTTTCCAATACCATATTGTCTTGATTAGAGTAGCTTTATACTGTCTTAATATCAGGTAATGTGAATCCTCCAACTTTGTTCTTCATTATTGTGTTGGATAGTTCAGACTATTTGACTTTGCATGTAAATTTTGAAATCAGTTTGTCAATATTCACAAAAAAGTGTTCTTGGGTTTTGTATGGGATTTCCATTAATTTTATAAATTAAGGTAGGAAGAATTGACATCTTAATGACATCAGGTTTTGTAAATCATGTCGCCATTAATTTTGATCCTCTTTGATCAATTTTGTCAGTGTTTTGTAATTTTCTGTGTATATTTTGTGTATAAACTACACAAAATAGATTTTTTCCTAAGTACTTAATTTTTAAAAATCTTTATTGAGATATAATTCACATGAGATACAATTCATCAATTTAAAGTTAAACTTCAACGTTTTTTAGTATATTTCAGAGCTGTGCAGCCATTACCACCATCAATTGTAAAAGATTTTCATGACCTCGAAAAAGAAATCCTCTACCCTTTGGCAATCCCTCCCTAACTTCTCCTTTAGTCATCGGTAACCACTAATCTACTTTCTGTCTCTATAAACTGACCTCCTCTGTATATTTGATATAAAAAGAATTTTACAGAGTGCAGCCTTCTGTAGCTGACGTTTTTCACATACATAATGTTTTCAAGGTTCATCCATGTTGTAGCATGTTATTAAAACATTTCTTTTTATTGCCAAATACTAGTCCACTGTATGAATATGCTGCTTTTGTTTATCCATTCATCAGTTAACAATGGATATTTTGATTGTTTCTACTTTTTAGCTAATATGATTAATGCTGATATCAACATTAATGTACAAGTTTTTTAGTGTAATTATGTGTTTTAAATTATTTGGGTATATATCTAGGAGTGGAATAAGTGGGTTATATGTTAACTCTATGTTTAATTTTTTGAGAAACTGCAAAACTCTTTTCCAAAATGCCTGTTCCATATTACATGCTAAAAAGCAATGTATGAGTGTTCCAATTTCTCTATACATTTGCAAAATCTTATTTTTGTCCATTTTATTATAGTCAATCCTAGTGAATATGAAGTGGTATCTCATTGTTCTTATATGTGTTTCCCTAAGATTAATAATATTGAGTATTTTTCATACCATACTGAACATTTGTATATTCTCTTTTGAGAGATATTTTCTTATTTTTCCCATTAAAAAATTGAGTTATTCATCTCTTTAGTATCAAGTTTTAAAAGTTCTTTATATATTATGGATATGAGTCCTTTATCATATATGTGATTTGAAATTTTATTTTATTTTTTAATGCTATTAAATATAAATAGTATTTATTTGAATTTTAAGTTCCAGTGATTGGTTGCTGGTATATAAAGTTGGAAGACTCTTGCATATGAACTTTATCTACTGCAAACTTGCTCTACTCATTTATTAGTACTGAGAGTTTTTTTGGTAAATTTGGAGAGTTTTCTACCTGTACAGTTACCTATGTATCCAGACAATTTTATTTCTTCCTTCCCAATCTGTACAGATTTTATTTCCATTCCTTCTATCACGGCACTAGCTAGGACTTCTAGTATGATGTTAAATAGGAATGGTGAGAGAGCACATCTATCTCTCATTCCTGACCTTTAGGTGCTGGTCAGATTTTATCAATTGTATTGATCTTCTCAAAGAACAAGCTTTTGGTTTAATTGACTTTTTACCTACTTTTCCTGTACTCAATTCTAATTTTTATTATTTATATTCTTCTATATTATTTTAGCTTTACATTTTCTTCCTTTCTGTATATATATTTTTTACACCTTTATTGGAGTATAATTGCTTTACAATGGTGTGTTAGTTTCTGCTTTATAACAAAGTGAATCAGCTATACATATACATATATCCCAATATCTCCTCCCTCTTGCATCTCCCTCCCTCCACCCTCCTTATCCCACCCCTATAAGTGGTCACAAAACACCGAGCCAATCTCCCTGTGCTATGCGGCTGCTTCCCACTAGCTATCTATTTTACGTTTGGTAGTGTATATATGTCCATGCCACTCTCTCACTTTGTTACAGCTTACCCTTCCCCCTCCCCATATCCTCAAGTCCATTCTCTAGTAGGTCTGTGTCTTTACTCCTGTCTTACCCCTAGATTCCATATATATGTGTTAGCATACAGTATTTGTCTTTCTCTTTCAGACTTACTTCACTCTGTATGACAGACTCTAGGCCCATCCACCTCACTATAAATAACTCAATTTCCTTTCTTTTTATGGCTGAGTAATATTCCATTGTATATAGGTGCCACATTTTTTTTATCCATTCATCCATTGATGGATACTTAGGTTGTTTCCATCTCCTGGCTATTGTAAATAGAGCTTCAATGAATATTTTGGTGCATGGCTATTTTTGAATTATGGTTTTCTCAGGGTGTATGCCCAGTAGTTGGATTGTTGGGTCATATGGTAGCTCTATGTGTAGTTTTTTAAGGAACCTCCATACTGTTCTCCATAGTGGCTGTACCAATTCACATTCCCACCAGCAGTGCAAGAGTGTTCCCTTTTCTCCACACCCTCTCCAGCATTTATTGTTTCTAGATTTTTTGATGATGGCCATTCTGACAGGTGTGAGATGATATCTCATTGTAGTTTTGATTTGTATTTCTCTAATGATTAATGATGTTGAGCATTCTTTCATGTGTTTGTTGGCAATCTGTATATCTTCTTTGGAGAAATGTCTATTTAGGTCTTCTGCCCATTTTTGGATTGGGCTGTTTGTTTTTTTGTTATTGAGCTGCATGAGCTGCTTATAAATTTTGGAGATTAATCCTTTGTCAGTTGCTTCATTTGCAAATATTTTCTCCCATTCTGAGTGTTGTCTTTTCTTCTTGCTTATGGTTTTCTTTGCTTTGCAAAAGCTTATAAGTTTCACTAGGTCCCATTTGTTTATTTTTGTTTTTATTACCATTCCTCTAGGAGGTGGGTCAAAAAGGATCTTGCTGTGATGTATGTCATAGAGTGTTCTGCCTATGTTCATCTCTGAGAGTTTGATAGTTTCTGGCCTTACATTTCGGTCTTTAATCCATTCTGAGCTTATTTTTGTGTATGGTGTTAGGGAATGATCTAATCTCATACTTTTACATGTACCTGTCAAGTTTTCCCAGCACCACTTATTGAAGAGGCTGTCCTTTCTCCACTGTACATTCCTGCCTCCTTTATCAAACATAAGGTGACCATATGTGCATGGGTTTATCTCTGGGCTTTCTATCCTGTTCCATTGATCTATATCTCTGTTCTTGTGCCAGTACCATGCTGTCTTGATTACTGTAGCTTTGTAGTATAGTCTAAAGTCAGGGAGCCTCATTCCTCCACCTCCATTTTACATTCTCAATATTGCTTTGGCTATTCGGGGTCTTTTGTGTTTCCATACAAATTGTGACAATTTTTGATCTGTCCGTTGGTGAAAGTGGGGTGTTAAAGTCCCCTACTATGAATGTGTTACTGTCAATTTCCCCTTTTATGGCTGTTAGTATTTGCCTTATGTATTGTGGTGCTCCTATGTTGGGTTCATAAATATTTACTGTTGTTATATCCTCTTCTTGGGTCAATCCCTTGATCATTCTGTAGTGTCCTTCTTTGTCTCTTCTAATAGTCTTTATTTTAAAGTCTATTCTGTCTGATTTGAGAATTGCTACTCCAGCTCTCTTTTGGTTTCCATTTGCATGGAATATCTTTTTCCATCCCCTTACTTTCAGTCTGTATGTGTCTCTAGGACTGAAGTAAGTCTCTTGTAGATGGCACGTGTATGGTTCTTGTTTTTCTTTTCTTTTCTTTTTTTATTTTTTGCAGTATGCGGGCCTCTCACTGTTGTGACCTCTCCCATTGTGGAGCACAGGCTCCAGACGTGCAGGCTGAGCAGCCATGGCTCATGGGCCCAGCCGCTCCGCAGAATGTGGGATCTTCCTGGACCAGGGCACGAACCCGTGTCCCCTGCATCAGCAGGCAGACTGTCAACAACTGCGCCACCATGGAAGCCCTGGTTCTTGTTTTTGTATCCATTCAGCCAGTCTGTGTCTTTTGGTGGGAGCATTTAATCCATTTACATTTAAGGTAATTATTGATATGTATGTTCCTATTCCCATTTTCTTAATTGTTCTGGGTTTGTTATTGTAGTTATAGGACTTTTCCTTCTCTTGTGTTTTTGTCTAGAGAAGTTCCTTTAGCATTTGTTGTAAAGCTGGTTTGGTGGTGCTGAACTCTCTCAGCTTTTGCTTGTCTGTAAAGGTTTTAATTTCTCCATCAAATCTGAATGAGATCCTTGCTGGGTAGAGTAATCTTGGTTGCAGGTTTTTCTCCTTCATCACTTTCAGTATGTCCTGCCACTCCCTTCTGGCTTGTAGAGTTTCTGCTGAGAGATCAGCTGTTAACCTTATGGGGATTCCCTTGTGTGTTATTTGTTGTTTTTCCCTTGCTGCTTTTAATATATTTTCTTTGTATTTAATTTTTGACAGTTTGATTAATATGTGTCCTGGCATGTTTCGCCTTGGATTTATCCTGTATGGGACTCTCTGTGCTTCCTGGTCTTGATTAACTATTTCCTTTCCCATATTAGGGAAGTTTTCAACTATAATCTCTTCAAATATTTTCTCAGTCCCTTTCTTTTTCTCTTCTTCTTCTGGAACCCATATAATATGAATGTTGGTGCATTTAATGTTTTCCCAGAAGTCTCTGAGACTGTCCTCAGTTCTTTTCATTCTATTTTCTTTATTCTGCTCTACAGTAGTTATTTCCACTATTTTATCTTCCAGGTCACTTATCCGTTCTTCTGCCTCAGTTATTCTGCTATTGATCCCACCTAGAGTATTTTTAATTTCATTTATTGTGTTGTTCATCATTGCTTGTTTCATCTTTAGTTCTTCTAGGTCCTTGTTAAACGTTTCTTGCATTTTCACTATTCTATTTCCAAGATTTTGGATCATCTTTACTATCATTATTCTCAATTATTTTTCAGGTAGACTGCCTATTTCCTCTTCATTTGTTAGGTCTGGTGGGTTTTTATCTTGCTCCTTCATCTGCTGTGTGTTTTTCTGTCTTCTCATTTTGCTTATCTTACTGTGTTTGGGGTCTCCTTTTTGCAGGCTGCATGTTCATAGTTCCCGTTGTTTTTGGTGTCTGTCCCCAGTGGCTAAAGTTGGTTCAGTGGGTTGTGTAGGCTTCCTGGTGGAGGGGACTAGTGCCTGTGTTCTAGTGGATGAGGCTGGATCCTGTCTTTCTGGTGGGCAGGTCCACGTCTGGTGGTGTGTTTTGGGGTGTCTGTGGACTTATTATGATTTTATGCACCCTCTCTGCTAATGGGTGGGGTTGTGTTCCTGTCTTGCTAGTTGTTTGGCATAGGGTGTCCAGCACTGTAGCTTGCTGGTTGTTGAGTGAAGCTGGGTGCTGGTGTTGAGATGGAGATCTCTGGGAGATTTTCGCCATTTGATATTATGTGGAGCTGAGAGATCTCTTGTGGACCAATGTTCTGAAGTTGGCTCTCCCACCTCAGAGGCACAGCACTGACTCCTGGCTGCAGCACCAATATCTTTTCATCCACATGGCTCAGAATAAAAGGGAGAAAATGTAGAAAGAAAGAAAGAGGAAAAAAGAAAATAAAATAAAAAGATAAAATAAAGTTATTACAATAAAAAAATTATTATTAAGAAAAAAAATTTTAAGTACAAAAAAAAATAATAAAATGGACAGGTAAAACCCCAGGACAAATGGTGAAAGGAATGTTATACAGACAAAATCTCACACAGCAGCATACACATACACACTCACAAAAAGAGGAAAAGGGGAAAAAAATAATAAATCTTGTTCTCAAAGTCCACCTGCTCCATTTGGGATGATTCGTTGTCTATTCAGGTATTCCACAGATGCAGGGTACATCAAGTTGATTGTAGTGCTTTAATCCGCTGCTTCTGAGGCTGCTGTGAGAGATTTCCCTTTCTCTTCTGTATTCGCACAGCTCCCGGGGCTCAGCTTTGGATTTGGCCCCGACTGTGTGTGTAGGTCACCGGAGGGCGTCTGTGCTTTGCTCAGACAGGATGGGGTTAAAGGAGCAGTTGATTCGGGGGCTCTGGCTCACTCAGGCCGGGGGGAGGGAGGGGTACGGATGTGGGGTGAGCCAGTGGCTGCAGATGCCAGCGGGACGTTGCACCAGCCTGAGGTGTGCCTTGCATTCTCCTGGGGAAGCTTTCCCTGGATCCCAGGACCCTGGCAGTGGCGGGCTGCACAGTCTCCCTAGAAGGGAGATGTGGATAGTGACCTGTGCTCGCACACAGGCTTCTTGGTGGCGGGAGCACCGGCCTTAGCATCTCATGACTGTCTCTGGTGTCCACGCTGTTAGCCGCAGCTCACACCTATCTGTGGAGCTCCTTTAAGCAGCGCTCTTAATCCCCTTTCTTAGCACACCAGGAAACAAAGAGGGAAGAAAATGTCTCTCGCCTCTTCGGCAGGTCCAGACTTTTCCCTGGACTCCCTCCCAGCTAGCTGTGGTGCACTAACCCCTTCAGGCTGTTTTTCCGCCGCCAACCCCAGTCCTCTCCCTGCGCTGCGACCAAAGCCCAAGCCTCAGCTGGCAGCCCCGCCCGCCCCGACGGGTGAGCAGACAAGCCTCTCGGGCTGGTGAGTGCCGGTCGGCGCCGATCCTCTGTGCGGGAATCTCTCCGCTTTGCCCTCCGCACCCCTGTTGCTGTGCTCTCCTCCACGACCCCGAAGCTCCCCCCTCCACCACCCGCAGTCTCTGCCTGCGAAGGGGCTTCTAGTGTGTGGAGACCTTTCCTCCTTCACAGCTCCCTCCCACTGGTGCAGGTCCTATTCTTTTGTCTCTCTTTATTCCTTTTTTCTTTTGCCCTACCAAGGTACGTGGGGAGTTTCTTGCCTTTTGGGAGGTCTGAGGTCTTCTGCCAGGGATCAGTGGGTGTTCTATAGGAGTTTTTCCACATGTAGATGTATTTCTGATGTATCTGTGGGGAGGAAGTTGATCTCCGCATCTTACTCTTCTGCCATCTTCCTCAACTCCTTCCAGTAATCAATTTTATACACATCAGTGTGTACATGTCAATCCCAATAGCCCAATTCATCACACCTCCACCCCCACCCCCCCACTGGCTCAAGCTCAGTGGCCATGGCTCACGGCCCCAGCCATTCTGCGGCATGTGGGATCTTCCCAGACCGGGGCACGAACCCGTGTCCCCTGCATTGGCAGGCCAACTCTCAACCAGTGCGCTACCAGGGAAGCCCTGTATATTCTTAATGTGGAAGCTTAGGCTATTAATTTTAGATTTTCTCATAGTACTGCTTAGAGGGAAGTTTTTAATGTTATTTATTTCCCTCTAAGCACTGTTTTTGCTGTATTGTATAAATTTTGATAAGTAGTATTTTCATTTTTATTTTATTCAAAATATTTTAAAATTTATGTCCAGACATTTTCTTTTACCTATGTGTTATTTAGAAGTGTTTTGTTTAATGTTTGCATGCTTTCCAGGTTCATCTATGTTGTCACAAATACAGAATTTCCTTCCTTTTGAGGTTGAATAATATTCTGTATATGTATACCACATTTTCTTCATCCATTCATTTATGAACAGACACTTATGTTGTTTTGATAACTGGACTACTGTGAATAATGTTGCTATGACATGGGAGTACAGATATTTCTTTGAGATAAACATTTGTTTCCTTTGGACACATACCCAGACATGAGATTGCTGGATAATAGTGTCATTCTAGCTTTAATTTCTTCAGGAACCATCATACTATTTTCTAAAGTGGCTGTACCATTTTACATTCCCACCAAAAATGCACAAGAGTTCCCTTTTCTCCACATCCTTGTCAGCATTTGTTATCTCTAGTCTTTTTGTAATAGCCATTCTAACAGGTGTGAGACGTTATTTCATTGTGGTTTTTATCTGCATTTCCCTTATGATTAGTGATGTTGAGCATCTTTTAATTTACCTGTTGGCCCTTTTTATATCTTTGGAAAAATGTCTATTTAGCTTCTTTACCCATTTTTAATTGGGTTATTCATTATTACTGTTATTGAGTTGTATGAGTTCCGTATATATGTTGAATATTAACCTCCTATTAGATATGCAGATCATAAATATTTTCTCCCATTCCTTTGCTGAACAGAAGCTTTTTAGTTTTCTGTAGTCTCAATGGTTTATTATTAATATGTTGTTGTTGGCTTTGCTTTTTGTGTCCAATCCAAAAAGTCATCACCAAGATCAATGTCAAGAAGATTACCCCCTATGTTTTCTTCTAGGATTTTTATAGTTTCATATTTTAAGTTCAAGTATTTAATGCAGTTTGAGATGATTTTGTGTAAGGTGTAATATAGGGGTCCCCCTCATTTTTTTTGCATGTGGCTATCCAGTTTTCCCAGAACAATTTTTTGAAGATTATCCTTTCTTCATTGTATATTCTTGGCTCCTTTGTTAAAAATTAATTGACCATATGTGAATGGGTTTATTTTGGTGCTTTCTGTCCTGTTCCATTGGTTTATGTTTCTGTTTTAATGCCAAAACCTACATTATACTGTTTTGATCACTATAGTTTTATAATATAGTTTGAAATCAGGAAGTGTGATACCTCCAGCTTTGTTCTTTTTTCTTAAAATTATTTTGGCTACTCAGAGTCTTTTGTGATTCCTTACAAATTTTAGTTTTTTTTTTTCCTTTCTATTTCTGTGAAAAATGTCATTGGAATTTTGATAGAAATTGTGTTGAATCTGTATATTGCTTTGAGTAGTATAGGCACTTTGACAATATTAACTCAATATTTATACCTTTCCATTTTTTTGTGTCTTCTTCAATCTTTCATCAATGTCTTATAGCTTTCAGAGTACAGATCTTTAACCTTCTTTGTTAAATTTATTCCTAAGAATTTTATGCTTTTATAATGTTAT
The DNA here is from genome assembly GCF_000442215.2 of Lipotes vexillifer. Lineage (NCBI taxonomy): Eukaryota > Metazoa > Chordata > Mammalia > Artiodactyla > Lipotidae > Lipotes > Lipotes vexillifer. Next base: position 521,493 of record NW_006798482.1, on the reverse strand, counting down.
TATAAATGGGATCATTTATTTAATTTTTCTTTCTGAAATTTTATTGATGGAGTATAGAAATGCAACTGATTTATCATTATTATTATTGACTTTGTACCCTGCAACTTTATTAAAGCAATTTACTAATTCTAATTTTTATTTTTTAGTGGTCTATGGGGTTTTCTATGTATAATATCATGTCATTGGAAAATACCAACACTTTTCCTTCTTCCTTTCCTATTTAAATATTATTATTTCTTTTCCTTACCTAACTGCTCTAGCTAAGACTTCCAGTACTATGTTGAATAAAAGTGGTGACAGTGGGCACTCTTATCTTGTTCTTGATCTTAGAGGGAAAGATTTCAACCTTTAACCATTGTATATGATGTTAGCTGTAGGCTTGTCATATGTGGTCCTTATTATGGTGGTGTACATTCCCTCTATACCCAGTTTATTAAGATAATTTATTATGAATAATGCTTTTTTTTTTCCTTCTCCTAAATTTGACTTTTGTTTATTCTTTTTCTAGTTACTTTGTGTTTGGAAAAGATGCTTGAAATGATTTCAATCTTCTTAAATTTATGAATACTAGTTTTATGGTCTTGCCTATGATCTATCCTAGAGAGTGTTCCATATGTGCTTGAAAAGAATATGTATTCTGATGCTGTTGTATGGAATGATGGAATGCCCTGTGTATATCTGTTAGGTCCATCTGGTATAATATGTAGTTGAAAGCCAATGTTTCCTTACTGACCTTCTGTCTGGATGATATATCCATTGTTAAAAGTAGGGTATTGAAGTTCCCTGCTATTATTCTATTGCTGTCTATTTCTCCCTTCTAATCTGTTAATATTTGCTTTATAAATTTAGGCATTCCTAATGTTGGGTGCATAGATATTTACAATTGTTGTATCCTTTGGATAAACTGACCTCCTTATCATTATATAATGACCTTCTTTGTCTCCTGTTACAGTCCTAGGTCTTGTATACTCTCAATTATTAAGTACAGTTAATAATTATGGATTAATAGTTCATCAGTGTAACAAATAGATGTACTAATGAAAGATATTAATAATGAAGGAAACTGTGTGCAGGGAATTTTTGAGAATTCTCTGTACTGTGTGTTCAACTTCTCTGTAAAACTATTCTAAAAATATAGTCTATTAGTTTAAAATACACACGCACACACACACACACACACACACACACACACACACACACACATACCCCTATGGAACTCAGCAGGATAATGACAAAGTAGCAAAGGAAAAACATAGCCTTAAATTTTTATAGTTAAAATAGGGAAAGTTAAACGTTAATTATGTGTCTAACTTAAGAAGTTAGAAAGAACAATAGATTAAATTTTTAAATAGAAAAAGGATATAAGTACAAGAGAAAAACTTAATGAAATATGAAAGAAGAATGCATTAGACTAAACTTTATAAAAATATTAATGAAATACACAAAACTCTGATGAAATGACCAGTAAAAAGAGAAAGCACATATAAACAAAATGTTGAATAATACCACATAAATAAAAAGATAACTGGAGAACTGAATCAATAACCTCACCAAAATCTATTTGAAAATTTGGAGGTCATAGATATATTTCTTAAAAGAATGTATATTTCATAAATTGATTCAAAAATAAGAAAATATTACCACAAAAAAAAAAGCTATACAAAAATCTGCCCATCATGTCACCCTCCATAGCCCACCAGTGAATGCTGCTATACATACACAGATGCCAGTCCTGAATGGTTATACAGGTAATGATGTATAAAAGGAAAACTGAGACATTGGGCCTCATTAAAATTAAAAACTTTTGATCTGTGAAAATTCTCTTAAGAGAATGAAAATACAAACTACAGACTGATGAAAATATTTGGAAAGCATGTATCTGACAAAGGGCTTGTATCTGGACTTTATAAATGACTCTCAAAGCACAATAATTTTAAAAAATCTAATTGTAAAATGGACAGAAGTCATGAACAGACATTTGGTCAAAAATATATACAGATTTCAAATAACCACATAAAAAGTATTCAACATAATTGATCCTTAGGAAAATGCAAATTTAAAGCAAAATGATAAACTGCTACACACATATCAGAATGGTTAAAATAAAAAAAAATGTGAAAACACCAAGGATGTTGAAAAATTGGATCACAATGTTGGTGGGAATGTAAAATGGAGCCATTAGTGTGGAAATTTGTCATTTTCTTTTAAAACTAAAAATGCATTTTGCATACAACCCAGAATTTCACCCTTGGGAATATATCCTTGAGAAATAAAAACAAATTTTCAGCCAATACTAACATTAAACAAGTGGAGTTTGAAATTTAAAATACAATACCATTTACATTAGCACCCAAAAATGAGATACTTAAGTATAAACCTAATAAAATATGTAAAATCACCAGATGAGGAAAACAAAAATCCTTCATGAACAAAATCAAAGAATTAATAAATGAACAGATATTCCATGTTTATCAATGAGAAGACTCAATAGTGTCAAGTTGTCAGTTCTTTCCAACTTAATCTAAGATCCAATGCAATCTCAATCAAAATCCCAGCAATTTTTCTTGTTTGTTTGTTTGGATACTGACACACTAATTCTAAAGTTTATTAAGAGAGGCAGAAAACCTAGAATAATAGTAAATACAATATTGAAGAAGAAGAACAATGTTGAAGGATTGACATTGCCTGACTTACTATAAAGTCACAGTAATCAAGACAATATGTTATTGGTGAAAGGATATATAGATTAACGGAACAGAATAGAGAGTCCAGAAATAGACCCACATAAATACAGTTGTTTTTGTATTGTTCTTCTTCTTCAATATTGTATTTACTATTATTCTAGGTGATATTTTACAAAGCAGCAAAGGCAACACAGTGGTGGTGGAACAACTGTACACCCACATGCAAAAAAATGAATTGAGACACAAACCTTACACCTTTCACAAAAATTAACTCAAAATATATCACACACCTAAATGTAAAACACAAAACTATAAAACTCCCAGAAAATCTAGATAAATTTGGGATGACAATGACATTTTAGATATAACATAAAGGCACAGTCCATGAGAGAAATAATTGATAAGATGGACTTCATTAAAATAAAATTTAAAGTGATACTCTGTGTTGTGAAAGACAGGGTCAAGAGATTAAGAAGACAAGCCAAAGTTTTGGAGAAACTATCTCAAAAACACATCTGATAAAAAACAGTTATCCAAAATTCAACCATAAGAAAACAAACAACTTAAAAATCAGCCAATAACCTTAACATCTCACTAAAGAGGATCTAGAGGTGGTAAACAAGCATGTGAAAAGATGTTCAACATCATTATGTATCAGGTAAATACAAATTAGAACAGCAATGACATACTTCTACACCCCTATTGGAGTGACTAAATCTAGTATGCTGACAACACCAACTACTGGCAAGGATGTGGAGCAACAGGGACTCTCATTCATTGCTGGTGAAAATGCAAAATAGTACTGCCACTTTGGAAAATGTTTTAGTGCTTTCTTACAAAACTAACCATCCGCTTACCATATGATCCAGCAATCATGCTCTTTGGTATTTACCCAAAGAAGCTGCAAATTTATGTCCACACAAAAACCTCTACATTGATATTTATAGCAGCCTTATTCATAATTGCAAGTACTTGGAAACCACCAAATGTCTTTCAGTAGGTTAATGGTTAAATAAATTGTGATATATCCAGACAATGTAATATTATTCAGTGCTAAAAACAAACAAGCTTTTGAGCCATGAAAAGACAAGGATAAAAGGTAAATGCATTCTATTAAGTGAGAGAAGTGAAAAAGACTACATACTGAAAAAGGCAAAACCATGGCAGACAATAAACAGATCAGTGGTTGTAAGGGGTTGGGGAAGAGGGAAGAATATGTGGAGCACAGAGAATTTTTAGGGCAGTGAAAATACTTTGTATGATAATATAATAATGGAAACATATCATTTATAAAATTTCCAAACCCTTAGAAAGTACAACACTAAGAGTGAACCATAATGTAAACTGTAGACTTTGGGTGATTATGATGTGTCAATGATGTGTCAGCTGTTACAAATGTAGCACAATAGTAGAGGATATAAATGATGGGGGTGGCTATGCATGTGTTGGAGATAGGAAGTATATGGGAAATCTCTGTAACTTACTCTCAATTTTGCCTTGAACCTAAAATTTCTCAAAAAATAAGGTCTTTAAAAATAAACAAAAACTAATATTTACACATACACAAAAACTTGTATATATATGTTCTTACCAGCTTTATTTGTAATAGACAAGAAATTGAAACAACCTGAATTTCCTTCAATGGGTGAATAGTTAAACAAACTGAGGCATATCTTTACCATCAAATGGAATACTGCTTAACAATAGAAGAACAACTCTTGTTACACACACCACTTGGATGGATTTTCGCATAATATTGAGTGAAAAATGCCATCACAAAAGTTTACATAGTGTATGAACCAATATATATAACATTCCTGAAATAATGTAATTATAGGGATTGAAAACAGATTGGTGGTTTCAAGGGTATGGTGCTTTAGAGGTAAGGGATGTGGGTGGCTGTAAAGTTTTAACATGGGATAGAACAGTTCCGCACCTTGATTACAGTAGTAGCTCCACAACGTTACATATTTGATAAAATGGCATAGAACTATACATATACATACACACACAAAAATGCACATGAATGCATGTGTAACTGGTAAAATCTGAAAAAGGTCTATGGATTGTACTAATTCTATTACATGGTACTGTAGTTATGAAAGATGCTAACATTGGGGAAGGGTGCATGAAAGGTGCTCGGGACCTCTGTGTGTGTATGTTTGTGTATAAAACTTCCTGTTACTCTGTAATTACATTAAAACAAAGAGCTTAAAAATTAAATATTTCTTGTAATAGAAAAAATTTGACAAAAGTATTTCGAAGTGAACTAAAATACACTAAATCTGGAACTGCTGAATAATTTGGTAACACTATAGATGGAATTTTCATTTAAGCAGTAATTAAATTAAAAAAAAAACTGTCACAGTATAAAGCATATGTAATTTTTCTGTTATATAAAACATGTTGACAAAATTATGTTGAGATGTAGTCACTCAGGAATGGGTAGATATGTGTTGAATATATCAAATATCTTTGTTACTAACATTATTCCCTGAAAATGATGTGTGTGTGTGTGTGTGTGTCTTTGTGTGTGAGACCGGGTCAGCTCCTGGAACTTACAGAAATCCACCAGTTCTGCATTACAGTCACCGCAGCCCTGTGCTGTCTGTGGTGCACCCTATCCCAGCTGGCCAGGCTCTGCCTCGCCCTACCCCTAAAAATGATTTTTAATTAACATATTTAAGTTTGCTTTAATACTACTGATTTCCTCGTTTCCTTTTTTTTTTCTTATTCCTTCCATGATTTCCACACCTTTAAATGTCTAGCTGAATTATTTTAAGTATTTTTATCTTAGTTGGCAACTCTCAAAGTTTATTTTTAAATTTCCTCTAAGGTATTGTTTATTGTTCACATTCATACTGCAGCATATAGAAGGTTATAGTGAATGCACCTATAAAACTTGATGGGTTTTTTTTTCTCAGTACCTTTAAAGTAGGGTTGAGTAAATGGGCTTAGCAGTCAATTTCATGATGTTCAACATACCCTGCATTGATGTTTTCATTTTTTGGAATTTTTGGAATCTCTAATATGAATTCAAAACTCTAAGTATTAAGAAAGACATTTTTATTTTGAAAAACATTGATCATGAGAAGGTTTTTCATATTTGAGTACCTTCTCTTTTCTGTTTTACTGAATAATTTAGTGACATTACATGAGACTTTAACATATTTCATACGTTTTCACTCAAGTATCACATGACCCTATGATCCAGGAACATCTTATATATGAAATAAATGAGACAGGATAGTGAGTTGTTCAATATCAGAGACAGAAAGTTGAAGAAAAATCTCTTTAAGCAAAAAAAAACAATTGTTTAGTGCTTTTTGTGTGTGAGGTGCAGTTTGATGTCTAGGGATGCAGAAGTGTCATACAAAACAAAGAAAACATTGCATGCATGGAGCTTACATCTTAAGTAAAGAAAGCGTATTTTTTTTTTTTTGACTCATTGAGATAGTGAGAGAGTCTTTTTTCTTACTAATGTAAGTCATTTCTATAATTAACCTGTTCTCCAAACTAATTAATGACTCTGGGTGGTACTGAATCAGAAATATTAACCATAGTTTTAATAGTACAAGAAGGGTATGTTAAGTGTTATTTTCTGATTTAGAGTCAATAACACAACATTCCTTCTGACCAAGGTCTCTGCCTTATCTCACATCACAACTCCTCCTCTTCCTCAGAAAAGTCAGATAATACCCCTTTCCTTCAAAAAGTAAGTATATGTAGTGGCTTTGAATCCACAGTTTGAACCTGTAAGTTTTAAGTCAGCCCTGGGCTGACCAGGGTGTGACCCTTCAGTCTTCAGCACCATGGCCAGAGCACAAAGTAGGAAAAAAATAAAATAAAAGAGGGGGAAACTATACACAGGAGTCTAGAAGCAAAGTCTTATTTTCTTCTTTTAATGATAGCCTCCTGAAATGCAAAATGTGACCATGTCATATAAATGTAACTATGTGATATCAGGGTCTCCATACCTAAACAGATTGTGGTCTGGCAAGTTTCCCTTCAGTTTTTTCTGGTATATACAATTGTTCTTACTGTTTACTTGCAAAAAACGTAAGGGTGTTGTTTGCTTGTTTTTCTTTTTTCCCCATCTAGGATAGCTCTGCAGAAGGTTTAAGAGGTTACTCTCCTTTTTTGACTGATGGCTGTCTCCAGCACATATTTCTCAAAGTAGAATTTCTGACCAGTTAGAGAAAGTCATCTTTCGTGTTTAGATAAGTCAATGTGATAAAGATAGGCATAAATTAGTTGATATAAAACAAGAGCTGATTTAATAATTCAAGTGTTAAGCATGTTTCTCAAATGGACCATTCATTTCTTTACTGCCTCTGTTTCCAAACACAAGTTGGTGTGCCCAGTGCACAGTGAGGTCAAACCAAAATGTTGGAATTTGGAGCAGAGAATGATTTATTGTAGGGCCAGGAAAGGAGATGGGTGGCTCATTCCTAAAAAGCCCTGAACTCCTCGAAGGTTTTCAGCAAAGCACTTTTAAAGACAAGGTGGGAGAGGGGCATGGTTAGTTGTTGCAAACTTCTTGATGTCAGATTCTTTTATTCTTGAAGCTGTCCACACAGGTCATATCATGATGTTCCTATAAAACTCCAACAAGACAAATATTGTTCTCTGTTCTGCAAATTTTTATCTCTATATGAATGGACTCTTAAAGGTCAGAGTCCCGAGAATAGGCTATCCTGTATATTTCAGGCTAGAGGCAACTTTTTTTTCCTTTTTTTTTTTTTTTACAAAAGGTGCAGAGCCAGCATGTCTAAGCACAGGCAACAGAGCACAAAGATTAAAGTAAAAGGAACAGGTCTCATATGGAGTCAGATTTGTTGTTCCCTATTACACATCTTTTCCAGGTATTACATATAATATTAAATCTTGGTAGCTGAAGAATCCATAAGAGATGAACTAGATTAAAATTGGTGTAAATACTGATTAGTTTTCACTGCCAACCTCTCTTCTTCTGAAAGCAGGGCCAGTCTCTTCCTTTAGGGGAAATCACTCCTCTTTCCCCTTCTGTTTATGTAACTCATATAGGACTTAGCTTACTGCTCATTTCTGGAATGGGCATGTGACCCAGGCCTGATCAATGAGAGCCATAGAGTGATAGGCAAAGAAAGACATATGGTCCAAATTGGGTCAATCCACAAAGAATTCATGGCTTTTGATGTATCTCTTGGGGAAGGATTTTTTTTTTTTCCTTCAGGTACTATGGGTACAAAGAATAATGTCATATTGGCAATTCTGGTATCCATTTTTTCTACTACATAGGGGAGGATTGAAGAAAAGAAAAAGACATGAGAGATCAGATCTGCTGAATGAAGTTCTGATCAACCAGTTGATTGCAACCAATTTACTCCTAGATGTTTTAGTTATTTAGGCTAATAAATTTTCTGTTGGGATTGAGTTTGAGAGTTTTCCCTCCCTTTCAAAAGAAAGATTCTCAGCTGATAGAAATCCATTCCACTGTTTTTAAAATTCAGAAAAGGAGGACCAGGGAAGTGAAAAGATTTGTCAAAATTCCCATAGCTAGTTATTTACAGTAGCAGAATTGGAACTAATCCTTCCTACTTTGGATTAATGCTTGGTACAAATCAACATACTGCCTTACAATATTCAGTATACTTTAATACCATAGAGAGGGGTTGAGACAGATAGACATTTCTGCACATGATTGTATGGTAGTATGATTCTGGCCACAAAAGACTGGTCCAGTTTCAGAAAATTGTGCCATCAATTTAGTACAACAATTAGTACAGTTAGTACCTTTGTAACAGAGGAGAACAAACCTAACTCCATTTTGGCTCTATTCTTTTAGCTTTAACTTTGTGCTCTGTTGCCTCTGCTTAGTCATGCTGGCTCTGCACCTTTGTAAAAGAATTTTACCTATAGCCTGAAATGTACATGATAGCTCATTCTCAAGGCTCTGACTCCTGTACCTTTAAAGATATAGCACTTTTCGGGACTTTCCTGGTGGTCCAATTGTTAAGATTTTGCCTTCTAATGCAAGGGGTGCAGGTTCGATCCCTGGTCAGGGAGCTAAGATTCCACATGCCTCGTGGCCAATAAACTAAAACAGAAACAGAAACAATATTGTAACAAAGTAAATAAAGACTTTAAAAAATGGTCCAGGGCTTCTCTGGTAACACAGTGGTTGAGAGTCCACCTGCTGATGCAGAGGACACGGGTTCATGCCCCGGTCTGGGAAGATCCCACATGCCACGGAGTGGCTGGGCCCGTGAGCCATGGCTGCTGAGCCTGCACGTCCTGAGCCTGTGCCCCGCAGAGGGAGAGGCCACGACAGTGAGAGGCCCGCATACCTCAAAAAAAGATAAAAAAAAAAGGTCCACATCAAAAAATAAAATCTTATAGATATAACACCTTTCATTCATACAGAGCTAAAAAGTTACAGAGCAAGAATAACATTTGTCTTACTGGAGGTTTACAGGAACATTGTGACAGCTGCAAGAACAAAGGATTATCCCCTACAAAATCTGGCCCGCACCAAAAAGTTTGCAACAACCAGCCACACTCCCTCCCCTGTTTAGTATAAAGGAAACCTGAATTCTAACTCGGGGAAGATGGTTCTTTGGGACACTAGACTGCTATCTCCTTGGTGTGCTGGCTTTCCAAATAGAGTCGTTACTCCTTGCCTCAACACCTCATCCCTCAAATCATTGGCCTGTCATGCAGTGAGCATTACAAGCTTGGACTAAGTAACACATCAATTTAGTACAATCAATTTTTTTTTTTTTTTGAGGTATGCGGGCCTCTCACTGTTGTGGCCTCTCCCATTGTGGAGCACAGGCTCCAGACGCACAGTCTCAGCAGCCATGGCTCACGGGCCCAGCCGCTCCATGGCATGTGGGATCCTCCTGGACCGGGGCATGAACCCATGTCCCCTGCATTGGCAGGCGGACTCTCAACCACTACGTCACCAGGGAAGCCCCTACAATCAATTCTTGATCAACAACTACGATCACAACAATTCCCAAATAGTTTTGTCATTGTGTAGTTGTATGGTGTTTACTATTATCATGGACTACTTGTACTAGATTAGACATAGTTTGTAAATTATTAACTTGAATGCAATTTAGTCATAAAGAATAGTAATAATGGTATAATCATTTTGCCACTGTATTCTCATTACAGATATAAGAGAACAGAGCAGCTGTCTTAGGCTTTTCTTAAGTGTCAGTATAAAAATTTAGGATTTATGATTTGTACATATTGGTACAAATATAATGTACCCCTAATAATGAGGGACCCCTGCACATGGGGGTATATGTTGTTTGCAATTTACTCTAAATGTAGGCCGAAAGATATTTCTAAACTTGTAAGTCCAGTTATTCATTAACTACATTAGAATGTGTACATGAATAGAGTAATTATGATATTTTTATATTGTATAAATGTTTTCAAAGTGGCGAATATCCTCTGTATTGAGAGGAAGGTAGAATGTCCCATCAAGGTAAGTATATATGTTTTGGAGTCATTATCACAATATTGTTAGCTGTATGACATCAAAAGAGTAACTTAGCCTCTCTGAATTTCAGTTTTCTCATCTAGAAGATGGGAAAAAATAATACCTATTTAATTAGTTATGCCATTTAGATTAAAGATAACATGTTAAGCACCTAAAACACTGTGTGGCATAGAGTAGTGTTTTAAAAAATGATATCAACTATTCTCTGAATACTGATAAATATGTGATTTCTTGTATAATATGAACAATAAAATTTATATGAAAAATATCCTATTTATTCAATAAATCAAAAGAAGACAATTATATTCATATTACTTCCTTTGAATATGAGGCAACTAAATCTTACAAAGTCTAAAGACTGAAAAAGAAAATGTAACAGTTCAATCTCTGAACTTAGAATAATGTCAAATGCTCTGCTTATATTTTCTGTGTGCTCAATAGACAAAACTTCCTCCCACTTCTGTCCACGATAGAGACAGTGGACAGAAATTTTCTAGAATATTTCAAGAAATGAGCAGCATTATGTAGTTAGAATTGGAAATTCTTGTCCATTCTCTTTGCCAATGACTTTCAGAACAGCCCATACTTAAATTTGCCCTTCTTTTGGGGAAGGATTACTTTATCAGGTACCATAATGAGAGAACAAGATAGAAAGGTTATAAAACACACCCAGAGTTCCCCAGGATGACAAAACCTGGCAAGAATATATGATTTTTTCATCTATGGATCTTATCCAACTCCATATTTAATATCTTTTAACATAGTATTCATTTTATCCAGAATGCAGGTGGCAAAGTAGGACATCAAGTGAACATCAATATGTTTTATTTTGCTCAGTTTCCCAGGGTCCCATGGGGTGGTGCTGGAAGAAAAAGATGAGTTAGAAGTTGCCAGACAAGATAGATGATGTAGGTCCTTTATTAAGGCCAGGGCAGTATATTCCCTGACCTCAGCACTGATAAAGATCAAGCAGAAGCAAAGGACCCTCATGTTCTTCAGACCAAGAAAATGCAACAAAATAACTAAGCTTGCTTTCATACCAAATAACTAAGCTTGTTTTCATACCAACATTTTTTGTCTCAAAAAATTTAGGTGAATATTTTCCCTTCTGGTAGCCATTGACTCTGAAACAAACAAACACAAAAACAACAAACTCAAAGGTAAATCATAATCTCATGTTCAGTGGCTGAGCCATCACAGTACTTTCCAAATAAAGACATCTTTTAAATTAATCAGAATGAGACACTAATATCTGACACGTTTGTTTCTTTTTATTCTTTTCTTCTGAAGAGAGGAATATAGATTGTAGTTTCAACTGAAATTATGGTTATAGTAGGTACATTCTTAGGCACAGTATTTTTCACAAAGTTGGTGGTTAATAAGTACCTCCTGTTGGATTATTGAAATAGAATATTAGGGTGGTGAAAAAACATGAACTTTATCTAAAAAGCACATGGGTTTGAAATCTTGACTTGGACAAGGCAAGTAATTTTTGTGTCTGTTGTTTTAGCATTAGTAACACACGAAAATTCCCACCTCAAAAGCTTGTTAGGAGCAGTGGTTCTTAAACTTTACTGCACATGTAGCACCTGGAGCTCTTATAAATTCAAATTCAATGAATCTGACTACACTATAATGGCAAAGGTTTAGAGGCTAATTTGAAATGGCATATGTGAAAACACTAATAACAGGACCTGAAAAAATGTCTATTGATGTCCTTTTTCCATTTTGAAAATCAATTTGGTTCTTTTTTGTTTTTGTTTCTTTTTGCTATGGGATGGATGAAAGAATGAATATATTGTGAGATATATATATATATATATATATATATATACATGGTGGAATATTATTCAGCCTTAAAAAAGGAGATTCTGTCATTTGTGACAAACTTAGATGAGAGTGAAGGACATTATGCTTCCTGAAATAAGCCAGATCCAGAAAGAATAAAACACTGTATGTCCTACTTACAAATGGAATCTAAATAAGTCAAAAACAGAAGCAAAGAGTAGAACAATGCTCACCAGGGGTGGTGCAGTTGGAGAAATGGGGCAGTGTTGGTCAAAATGTACAAAGTTGTAATTACGTAGGATGAATACATCTAGAGATCAAATGCACAGCCTGATGACTCCAGTTAATAATACTGTATTGAAAGCTGGAAACTTGCTAAGAAGATTTCATGTACTCTCATCATATACACAAAAACATGGTTAAGTGAGGAGACAATGTGTTAATTAGCTTGACTATATATCATCATGTTGTACACCTTAAATTTACATAATTTTTATTTATTTTCTTTTTCTTTCTTTTTTTTTAAACTGTATTCTGCCTAAATTTTATATCTTTGTTTTTTTTCTTTCTGGATGAACAGTGAAATGGAAGCAAACTTGGACTGAATAGCCAGAAGTTGCTAAAGAGACAAGAAGCATTAGGCATTGCTTCTTACAGAAGAGTATCTCTCTCAATGGCCCAAACGCTTTTCAGTATCTCTGACCCACTAACTTAAGCATAAACAAGTCAGGGAGGACTAGCACATTTAGTACTTCATAACCCTTAGTTGACAGCTTGCAGAAAGCAAAATCTTTGAAAAGTGATATAAAAAGGGTACATGCTCAGGAGTTGGTGGACACCTTCTCTAAGACAGGAGTGGGGGAAGGCATAGAGAAAAAAGTGGTACACCACTTTGCCCAGTTCTGAACCTGGATGATGTATATATACTCTGATGCAAAGACCCATCCATGTCTAGGTGCTGCTCCCAGTTGCAAACCATTGTCCTTCAGAGAGGAAACCTGAGCTGTTCTTAAGATGTTGGTTATACCTGTGGGCATACACTATAACAAGTGGTTAAAATTCTCAGCCAAATCAGAAGTACTGTGTGTTGATTCCTCAAATACACTTCTATTTCAGCTCTCCTTGACATAGCTGTGTTTTCAAAATGCCTAGAAAGAGAAACCAATCGACACAGATAATTACCTGACAATTAATCAGAATTATTCCAAGCTTCCTTTCTCATGTAGATATTTACATTGGCTGATAGCAATGGATATATAAATAAGAAGACAACGATAACTTATGTGTACCGAGAGAAAGGTTTTCTCTAAGGCAATTGTGAAAACCAGGCACAAAGCCACCACTTACATGAAGGAAAAAATTACAAATTTAATTTGACAATGTAATAAATAATTTAAAAATTTCCTACCTGACAGCTGGCAAAGAACAAGAAAAGTTCACATATAACTTGTGCTATACTGCTTGGTATATGATAGGCTTTCAGTTTGAGTTTATTGGACTAAACTGAACTAGGAAACATAAAAGGAAGAGGAAAATGAGGAAGAAAGTGTCTTTTTGTCTGAATCTTCTTTTCTGACACGTGGAATTGAACATAGCCAATGTTCTTACAAACAATGTAAAAATAGCCATTTATGTCAGTATCAGAGCATTCTATCAATAATGACCCAGGGGATATTTCAGCATAGCACAAGAGCTAGAAACCTTGAAATGCTAATAAGATGGATTTGCAAAGGAAAGTGATATATTCTTATTATTCTTTATTTCACTTGATCATGATTAGTTTTGATTTTATAATTATTCTTACATCCTCACTACAGATTTCCATGTTTTTATTAAATAAATATTTCATTCATGTCTGAAAAGTGGCCTATATATGATGACAAAAATTTTAAGAATCAACAACTTGCTTAAAGGAAATTGAAGGATGCCTGTCATTTCAGGTAATTTGCACTGATTCTCATAGCAGATTCTCTCCCAACCGCTGCAGAAGGGACAATGCTGATTGCAAACGGAGTATACTAGGTGAACATTTCCACATTTGTTACTTCTCTTTGACTCTTCACAAATCTAAATCCAGCCATCTGAAATTTTTTTCTGTTCTTGAAAATAATTTCAGAGAAAAATGCAATTTTTAGTAGTTATTTGTTCCCTGTGGATTCCATGGATAACTTTTTCCTCATGAGCTTGGTTATTGTGTTACTGTGAGCTTCTTATTCTCCTTGGAAAACTCTTGCTGGGAATTCTTTGAGGCCTAAGATGGGAGTGCATTTCTTCAAGAGAACCAACATTTACTTCTGCCAAGGGTCTGCTGTCTGGGGCCAATTTAAATTAGTTACGGGCTGATGTATTATGGATCACCCAGAGGATGTAAATTTAGGTTTTCAAAGCCACTGAGCACAGAGACAGGAACTCCTCAGGTGTATTTCCCCTCCTGCTCCACTCAGAGTAACTGTGGATTTCTGACGTGTGGGGATGAAGTTGATCCTGAGGTAGATTTATTTCTGTCTCCTCTTACCCTAAAGGTATAGCTTTTTCAGTTCCCATATTTATGAGAGCAAAGCTCACATGAGAATCCTTACCTTTGTGTTTTCACTCTTCTTCTGTGGTTCCCATTTGGTGTTGGGAAAAAAAAACCCTCAAGTTACTCAGATTTGGTTTATACATTTGGGCAAAACCTGAAGAATGCTCTTCTATTTCTGACATTTAACTAGATCTTGGACTGCAAGTCTACTAAACTATCAGTGCTATTTTATCCCAAATTTTCGTTGACTTGTAGGAAGGGTGGTCTGAATAACCTAGCCTACTATAATTCTGGAAGTGGAAATCCACATAATTCTTTATTAAATGATATAAATATAATAATAGCTGCACACATAAAGAAAACCATATATTTTTATATGCATGCAAGGACTCACATAACTTAGAGTGGGTGTTTAGGGAATAAGGAGAAATGGAAGACTAATGGTGAAGGTTTTTAAAAAAAAAATTTTGTCTCTTATTATTTATGGAGAATGTTTCAATCGAACTATAACTGGGACTTTATGTTTCCTCCTTGAAGTTCTTTAGATTTTTTGTTTTATATCTTTGAAGCTATGTTATTAGATGTACAAAATTTTATTTTTTATATTTTCCTTGTGATTTCAGACTTTTATCATCATGATGCATCCTCTAAAACTATAGCAATGCTTTTCAATTAATGACATTCTTCATTTCAGATAATATAGCTATACCAGCTTTTTCTATCCTTTAACTTTTAGTCTTTGCCATACAGGCATACCTGTTTTATTTACCTTTACTTTACTGAGATTTGTCGATACTGTGTTTTTTTTTACCAATTGAAGGTTCATGGCACCCTGCATCAAGCAAGTCTGTAAGTGTCATTCTTCCAAATGGTCACTTCATGTCTCTGTGTCACATTTTGGTGATTCTCACAATATTTCAAATTCATTATTACTATATTTGTTATGATGATCTGTGACCAGTGATCTTTGATGTTACTATTGTAATTGTTTTGGGGTATCATGAACAGTGCCCATATAAGATGGCAAACTTAATTGATAAATGTTGTGTGTGTTCTGACTGCTCCACCAATCAGCCATTCCCCTATCACTCCCCCTCTCCTCAGGCCTCCTTAATTCCTGAAACAAAGCAATGTTGAAATTAGGCCAATGAACAATGCTGCAATGGCCTCTAAGTATTCAAATGAAAGGAAGATTCACATGTCTCTCACTTTAAATCAAAAGCTAGAAATTATTAAACTTAGGGAGGAAGACATGTTGAAGACCTATATGGGCCAAAAGCTAGGCCTCTTATACCAAAAAGTTTGCCAACTTGTGAATACAAAGGAAAAGCTCTTGAATGAAATTAAAACTGCTGCTCCAATGAACACAAAAATGATAAGAAAGTGGAAGACCCTTATTGCTTATATGAAGAAAGTTTTAGTAGTTTGGATAGAAGATCAAACCAGCCACAACATTTTCATATGCCAAAGCCTAATCAAGAGCAAAGCCCTAACTCTCTTCAATTCTATGAAGGATAAGAGAAGTGAGGAATCTTTAGAAGAAAAGTCTGAAGCTAGCAGAGATTGGTTCATGAGATTTAAGGAAAGAAGCTCTCTCCATAACACAAAAGTGCAAGGCAAAGCAGCAAGGGCTGATGCAGAAGCTGCAGCAAGTTACCCAGAAGATCTAGCAAAGATAATTAATGAAGCTGGCTACACTAAACAACAGATTGTCAATGTAGACAAAACAGCCTGCTAGTGGAAGAAGATGCCATTTAGGACTTCCATAGCTAGAGAGCAGAGGTCAATACCTGCCTTCAAACCTTCAAAAGACTGGCTGACAGTCTTGTTAGGGGTTAATGCAGCTGGTGACTTGAAGTTGAAGCCAATGCTCATTTAACATTCTGAAAGTCCTAGGGCCATGATGCTAAATCTATTCTGCCTATGCTCTATAAATGGAGCAACAAATCCTGGATGATAGCACATCTGTTAACAGCATGGTTTACTGAATATTTTAAACCTACTCCTGAGAACTACTGCTTAGAAAAAAAATTCCTTTCAAAATATTACTGCTCACTGACAATGTACCTGGTCACCCAACAGCTCTGATGAAGATGTGCAATGAGATTAAGTTTTTTTCATGCCTGCTAACACAACATCCATTCTGGAGCACTTGGATCAAGGAGTAATTTTTACTTTCAAGTCTTATTACTTAAGAAATACATTTCATAAAGCTATAACTACCATAGATATTGATTCCTCTGATGGATCTGGGGAAAAATTGATTGTAAATCTTCTGGAGAGGATTCACCATTCTAGATGCCATTTTAAGAATGTCTTTTTGTGATTCGTGGGAAGCAGTCCAAATGTCAACATTAACAGGAGTTTGGAAGAAGTTGATTCCAACCATCATGGATGACTTCAGTGGAGGAAGTCACAGCAGAAATAGCAAGGGAAATATAATTAGAAGTGGAGCCCGAAGATGTGACTGAATTGTTGCAATCTCCTGATAAATCTTGAATAGACAAAGAGTTGCTTCTTATGGATGAGTAAAGAAAGTGGTTTCTTGGTATGGAAACTACTCCTGGTGAAGATGCTGTGGAGACTGTTGAAGTGACAACAAAGGATTTATAATATTTAACTTGGTTGGTAAAGCAGCGCAGGCTTCAAGTGGATTGACTTCAATTTTGAAAGAAATTCTACTATGGGTAAAGTCAAACCTCATTGCATGCTACAAAGAAATTGTGAAAGAAGAATCAATCAATGTGACACTGTTGTCTTATTTTTAAAAATTGCTATAGTCACCCCAACCTTCAGCGAACACCACCCTGATCATTCAATAGCCATCAACATCAAAGCAAGAGCTTCCACCAGAAAAAAAGATTATAATTTACTGAATGCTCAGATGATGGTAAGTATTTTCTAGCAATAACATATTTAAAATTAAGATATGTACTTTTGTTTAGACAATGCTATTGCACACTTTATAGACTACAGTATAGTGCAAACATAACTTTTATGTGCACTGAGAAACCAAAAAAATTGTGTGACTCACTTTACTGTGATGTTTGCATAATTGCAATGGTCTGGAACAGGGCCTGCTGTATCTTCCAGGTATGCCTGTATTCCTATGTTTTATATGTGCTTATAAACAACACATAGTTTCATTTTCATTTTATCCAGTGTAAAACCAGTTACCTTTTAATTTTTGTATTTTGTTTTAAATCTATGATCTTATTAAGTGATTTTACTTTATCACTCATACTCGTTACACTATTTTACTTATGTTTTGTCCCCTTTTGCACTGTTAATTGTTTTTATTATTGTACTTCTGATATTAGCTTACTAGTTATATATTCTTTTATTATTCCTTCACTGATTACGAGGCATTCTTTCCTTATCAAATCTGTTATTATACCCTTTTCCAGAGTTTTGCAAGGAACTTAAATCCTTATAGTCCATTTATCCTTCTTCTGATATATATGAAAATATATGCAATGTTTTCATATATTTTAGCTTTCTGTATATTTTATAATCTTTTATTATTTTTAAATATTATATTATATTTATTCAAATTTTTATATTTTTCATTGCTTGTCATAATGACTTATATTTATAAAACTCTCATCTGGTATCATTTTTCTTCTGGCTGAAGATTATCATTTATTATTTCCTTTAGGGGAATCTGCTGGTGACGTTTCTTTAATTTAGTTTGAGTAAAAAAAAAAATGTTTTTATTTGACTTTCATTATTAAAGGATATTTTCTGGGAACAGAATTTTAGGATGGTAGTTATTTTATTTCAACACATTTAAAATGTCATTCTATTTTTGTCTGCTTTCCATTTTTCTATTCAGAATATAGCTTTCCATCTAATTGCTATTCTTTTGAAGGTAATGTTTCTCTAGCTTATTTTGATATTTACTAATTATCTTTTTTTTTTTTTTTTTTTTTTTGCGGTACTCAGGCCTCTCACTGTTGTGGCCTCTCCTGCTGCAGAGCACAGGCTCCAGACGCACAGGCTCAGTGGCCATGGCTCACAGGCTTAGCCACTCCATGGCATGTGGGATCTTCCTGGACTGGGACATGAACCTGTGTCCACTGCATCGGCAGGTGGACTCTCAACCACTGAGCCACCAGGGAAGCCCTACTAATTATCTTTTATCATCAGTTTTACTATGCTG
Organism: Lipotes vexillifer; assembly: GCF_000442215.2. Classification (NCBI taxonomy): domain Eukaryota; kingdom Metazoa; phylum Chordata; class Mammalia; order Artiodactyla; family Lipotidae; genus Lipotes; species Lipotes vexillifer. Next base: position 502,843 of record NW_006798482.1, on the reverse strand, counting down.
GGCCTACATAAATTCCTTCTTATTTATTCTGCTTGGGGTTCATTGTGACTCTTGGATCTGTGACTTAATATCCTTCAACTGTACTACAAAATTCTCAGCCATTTTCTCTCCATGCAATGTTTCTACTCTTTTATTTTTCACCATCATAGGACTCCAATTCTAAGTAGCTAGCTTTTCTTATGGTGTCCTCTATATCTTTTAATCTTCTGTATTTTATATCTTTTTATCTCTCTGTGATTTTTTCCTGGATATTTTTTTCTAACCTATTATACATTTCACAATTTCTGTCTTCATGTTTGATCTAATTGTTACTTATTTAGCTCTTCTTTATGGTTATTGTATTTTTAAATTCTAGACATTTTATTTAGTTTTACTTAAAGTTCAAATTCATACTTTACATTTTAATCTTTTTTAAAAAATATCATTCAGCATAATAAGCATAGCTCTTTTAAAGCCTATGCTTGATAACTGCAAAATCTGAAGCCCCAGTGGGTCTTTTTTGTTTGTCTGTTAGCTATCATTCTTCCACATTGGCTTATGTCTTCAAGTGACTAACTTTTTATTTGGGGGAGGTTTTCTGCTTGCAAGATAATAAGGCTTCAGATGATAGATTATGTTAGCACCCTTCAGAAAGAATTTAAGTTGGATTTTTTGTTGTTGTTGTTGTTATTGATTTCCTATTAGGTCTCTAAGGGCATTACTCTCAAGGATTATCTTAATCAAATTTCAGACACTAATATTATTTGAAACTGAGGTGCAGTCATTATGAGGACTTATTAACTCTAGACTCAGGTTCCAAGTCCGTGAACTTTGTATCAGTATGGGCTCAATCAGGAAAGGAAAACTACTGAGAGTCATGGGATAAGAAATTCAATATTTTGTACTTGTGGGAGGAGCTTAAGAATTGAAAGGCTGAAAGGAATAGTTGAAAGATCACAGAATCACCAGCCATTCCATCTGATTAAGCCAAGCAACCCAGACACCAAGTGATATCATAAAAAGTAAGCTGGTTATGATGTCTACAAGAAACTCTTGCTTTTAGTAATCTGAAGGCAAGAGTTTAATGATAGGCTTAGAATAGTTGTTAATTAGTAAGAATTGTAGTAATGAAGAAGAACTGAACATTGAGCAGAAGAGATTGAGGATAAGCTTAAACTTTCAAACATATCTGCATCTCACCCCATCTAATCATGATAATGTTCACAGAGCAATGGTAAATGCTTTACTTCCATCTCCCTAATCTTCTTCAAGTTTCTCATTTGGCCAATTCCAAGAAGTATCATACAGGGAAGAATATTCTAAGATATAAAGTTTCCCCCTTAACCAAGTTTACAACAGAATATTCCAGCACAAGTTCCCATGTCTTTTAATTATGCCATTAGTTTCTTGGTGGTCCTTCTTGTTTGAAGTTTTTATGTTTTTTTCATCTTATGGAAATCATTTTCTAATGTACCTGTGATGATTTCATTCCATTGTAAAAATATTTTTGATAAGTCTCTCACTTTTCTGCACATTTTGTGAACAGAAACACTGACTGTCCTTTGTTCCATAATATCTTTGACAAGTATTATTATATAACAAACATCCTTGGAATATAAAGATAGTGTCTCCATTTGGAGCAAAGAGCAAGGTTGTATACATCTTGGAAAGGTAAGGATAGTGTATTTTCCAGTATAAAAGACCTGCATGCTTATTCCCATTATAAATGTTTTGAGTTACTTAACTTCAGGTTTTTCTTCTATAATGTCACCTACTGCATGAACAGGCAACCATTTGGGCCCATCATGTCACCCTGAAACATTTGGGGGAAGTGGAACTGATGCAAATATTCTGATGCTCATGGTCCTTTCTGTGCTATGAGTATCAAAGTGTTTTATCTCTGACCCAGAGTCTTATGTCTTCTGCCAATCTCAATAAAACTATGGCCTGCTAACTTCTTAGCTTGAAAGTATGGTAAAATCCAAGGTTCACAGTTTTTGTCATTGACCTCTATTTTTTTTTTTTTCTGATATTTTGTTTTCTTCTTAAATTCCTGTTAGATGGATACTGTATTTGGTACACATATCTTTCAATTCTAGAAGTCATCTCTCCTATTTGCCAGTGATTCATCTTGTTGCCTTTCATTTTTTGAGACTTAATTGACTTATTTTTCTAAATTACTAATTATCTTCTGATGTTGTTCATTATATTATTCAGTCTTTTGATTAAACACACTAACAATTTTTAAATTCCCCCCAATATTCTTGTTTTATTTATTCTCTTTTATAGCATTCATTTAGGCTCTGATTCACTTCTCTACCAAGACTCAAAACTCAAGCTGGGAGACCTCCCCAGGTAGATCTTGCATTTTTAAAGGATATAGTAGTTGGGAGTTTAATCCAGAGTAAGAGATTGATACCAGTCAATCTGAATATGCAGGGAGTGGGATGAAATCAGAAATTGTTGAGAATTACTGATCTGCTGATGGTACCTTTTTATTTCCCCAATGATTTTTTCACATATATGATTTCTAAATAACCCAATCTATTTTTTTAGTGAGAATTTCAAACATAGAAGAAGCAAACAAAAGTGCTCACTCCAAAATTCTTGACACCAAGTTATTGGAAACACTTTTGACTCATTTGTCCTTTAACAAATATGGTTTACTGAAATACAAAGAGAATAATAAAATGTGTTCAAAATAAGCTATGAGTCTCAGACTAGTGGTTCTCAATCTCTCTCCCTTTCTCCTATTGTTCTTGTTTTACAAGTACATTGAGATTGGTATTGACCAATGTGGACAGCCTGGACCCTTTGTTAAAACCTCACCCCATTCTATTTCTTTGGGTAAAATAAAGTTTATTTTTCTAAAAATAAGGAAAGAATTAGCAAACTAACCAAATTTTATACTATTACTGAGGCTCTTGGTTTATGATTTGTCTCCAATCACTTCAGCAGACATCTGAACATGCTCTGACAAACTAGAGAACTCTCTGTGCACTTAGCAGGGATAGACTTCAGTTTATGATCCAGATGGAACTGCAGTAGCAAGCCATAATTATTCAAGTGGTTTCATAACTTGTCTACTGTTTTGGAATCAGATGTACCTCAATTTTCTCTTATTTTGTCCAATCCAAAAACATTCCTTGGTAAGAATCCTGCAAATGGATCTTTTTATTTTAATTTTTTACCTTTCTCTAATAATTCAGTCAGGTTTTACTAGACCAGACAAGCAGGAGATGAGTTTTCCACAGCCTTTTATTGTTGCCAGGAAATCTCCGGGCTCGGTTACATTTCTGTCTTTTAGTGCTAATTTTGTAGCTTCTGTTTTTTATTTCAACTGAATGAATTCCTTCAATGTCAGGTCTATGACCTCAGTGAGCTCATGGAGCTCCCTCAAATATGACCAGCACAAAGGTTTTTAACTTGCTTGGTGTGTTGCTTCCAAAATATCCATGTTCAAGCTTCCATGTTCCCCCAAGTGTAAGCCACTGTGAGAAACCTATCATTCATATCCTCAGATTATTTAGTAATCCATTTCTGCCCCAATCAAGTTACAATTCAGTGGACTTTCTGGGAAATCTGATATTAGTGGCTAAAATGACAAGCTTTAGAGCCAGAGTTCCTGGGTTTGAACCCTGACTGTCATTTACTAGCAGAGTGATGCTGGAAAAAATGTTTAATATTTTTCATAACACAATGATTCAAACATCTTTAAGTCTTCCTAAGTCTATCAATAAACACCTAAATACCTTAGTCTGGCTCTCAGAGCCCTCTAAAATATGACCCCAGATAATTCCTCACCAAAATTTGGCTTCCTCCTCTTAATTATATCATCTGTAACTTCCCAAATGTTATTCCTTCTCCATCCACCCATCTAAATACTTCTCATCCTATATCCCAGTACAAATTACACTTCCTTTGTGGAGTCCTCCAAGGTTAATGGATCTCATAATGACATCCCTTTTTTCTAAACTCTTGGAGTGTTTATTGTCAGTACTTCATCATGTGACCTAGTACAGAATTTTCTAAATTCCTTTTTTTATTTTAATATACCTATCTAGGAGGGAAAAAATACAGATGATTAAGTAAGCTTAGAAGTACTGGATTAAATATAGTTTAAAATGTTGCTCAACTCTAATATTCTTTGGAAAATTTTCTTAATGTATAATTTATTTTCAAAGAAAGACTAGAATATATAATATTTCCCAAGATTATTATTAGATAGTACATTTTAAAAAGTGAAACCAGCACTATTGGTTAGTGGAACACTTTTTGTAACATGCTACTCTTGCTTAATTTGATTATTTCCTGAATTGTAATCTCAACCTCTCACCTAAGGTTGTAAATTTCTTGAGGGTTTACATATCTACATAACGCTTAGAAAAATGATGAATGACCATTGTTATACAGGCATTAGGAGTATTTTTTAAATACTTGCTGATTCTTTACCTGCCTACATTTTCTTTCTGTTTCTTTTCCCTTTTTTCTTTTTTTCATTTTGAAATTTTCCTCTTTCAGTTTCTTTATAATTTCTAATAGGATTTAATCTCCAGTTCTTCACTTAGCCATTAGCACTGATTAATTCATAACAGAAGAGTTAAATAAGGGTAGCAGAACCATTCTGAATGATATGGGATAAGGAATTTATTATAGTCATTAGATCGCTCACAAGTTTTGAATATAGTGTTGATCTGAAGTTGCTATAGGTCAGGGCTAGCGGGAAAGAAACTTGGACATGAAATAGGGAAGAGTGAAGACAAATTGAGTCAGAGGGTTCAAACCAGAATTTTGTCCAAACAAAAGGACAAATGGGTGCCATGGTCTGTCCATCAAGGCATCCAACCTTGACAGTGAAGAAACTGGTATCGTTTGTCACAGAGCTGCACAATTTTAGATTCAGAACTTGAGACCTGAAATAGTAGATCGAGTGAGAGCTGGAGGAGCTGCTGTCTCACACTAGCTACAGATATCCCTATTGCCTAAGCTGACCTTCCAAGTCTCATGTAAATTTCTCTTATGACCAATCCTGACTTGTAACTATCTATGACAGGGAATTCTGGGAAATGATGCTGCTGCTTAGTTAGGTTGACACAGTGCAAAGTACCACACTTATGGAGTTATAAGAATTGGAAAACATATTAGAGCCAATTATCCTAATCTTCCCAAGCTACAGAGGAGGAAATTTTAACTCAGGGAGGTTGTGTCTTGTTCAAGAATCATAATTAGCTAGAGTCAGAGTGGAGAAATGAATCAATACTTCTGATGCCCAGTCCATTCTTCTCTCCTGGTATTCCTCTTGGAAACACAATGGTCTAGAGTATATTTTATGACAAATTAGATCCAAACTCCTACACCCTCTGGAGACTTCATCTAATGGGACACAATTTTATATGGCAAGTTATACCTAAATCCTTCCGTCTGACCATCACCTGCAATACCCTCTTTGACAAATATATGAGCATTCTGAAGGACTCAGGTTTATCATTTGTTAAGTTAGGATCCCTATCAAAGTTAAATTTCTAGCCTAGGGTTTCTTTATCTGGGCACTCTTGAGATTTGGAGCTGGGTAATGCCTTGCAGTATGTGTGATGGAGGGCAGGGGCTGTTCTGTGCATTGTAGGATATTTAGCAGCATCCTTGGCCTCTACTCTCTAAATGCCAGTAGCATGGCCTTAATCATGATAAAAATGTCTGCTGACACTGTAAATATCCCCTGGTTAAGAATCTCTGGTCTAGCAGCTGATTTATTTAGATTAACCAAACAATTTTCTCTTCTAGCACTTGCTATATTGTGGGAACATAGATTATTTTTTTTCAAGCTACTAAATATTTCACTTTCTATATCCCAACAAGACCCTCTCCATCTACTTTCCCTGTGAAACTATTTTTGTTCTAGCTGAGAACTGAACCTACTCTGCAATAAGAGTATTCAAAACAGGCAATGAGGATAACTATGAAATTATTTTATGCATTGTCTATACTCAATTGTTTATATAGAGGATATCCAGGAAAACTAATGATGTGGTTAAGAAATAGACCAGGTGACATTCACAGTAAGGACCTGCTTAAAAGATTACCTCTCTCCTACTTTACAAGGTATATCAAGGGCTCTATCAGAGCCTGCACATTTTTGCATGCATAAAGTCAAAATTGGTAGCACATCAAACTGCATGACTCTGATGGAGGATCAACTGACACTTTTGATAGAATCTAAGACATTTCTTCTATTTTGCTGTAAAAACATGGTAGTTTTGTATTTTTGGTTGAGAAGTACAATAATAAAGAGATGTCATCAAAAATAAATTTGTTTTGTTTTAGCCAAAATGAGGCCATGAGATCAATGTTGCTTATCTTTATCCTCCACAAACAGGAACATGAGGAAGTAATAAGTGAAGATGTAAGATTTCTTTGGTGGTCTCTTAAAATCTTGCCCTTTCGGGTTTCCCTGGTGGCGCAGTGGTTGAGAGTCTGCCTGCCAATGCAGGGGACGCGGGTTCATCCCCTGGTCCTAGAGGATCCCACATGCCGCGAAGCGGCTGGGCCCGTGGGCCATGGCCGCTGGGCTTGCGCGTCCAGAGCCTGTTCTCCGCAGTGGGAGAGGCCACAACAGTGAGAGGCCCACGTACTGACAAAAAAAAAAAAAATGCCTTGCAGTATGTGTGATGGAGGGCAGGGGCTGTTCTGTGCATTGTAGGATATTTAGCAGCATCCTTGGCCTCTACTCTCTAAATGCCAGTAGCATGGCCTTAATCATGATAAAAATGTCTGCTGACACTGTAAATATCCCCTGGTTAAGAATCTCTGGTCTAGCAGCTGATTTATTTAGATTAACCAAACAATTTTCTCTTCTAGCACTTGCTATATTGTGGGAACATAGATTATTTTTTTTCAAGCTACTAAATATTTCACTTTCTATATCCCAACAAGACCCTCTCCATCTACTTTCCCTGTGAAACTATTTTTGTTCTAGCTGAGAACTGAACCTACTCTGCAATAAGAGTATTCAAAACAGGCAATGAGGATAACTATGAAATTATTTTATGCATTGTCTATACTCAATTGTTTATATAGAGGATATCCAGGAAAACTAATGATGTGGTTAAGAAATAGACCAGGTGACATTCACAGTAAGGACCTGCTTAAAAGATTACCTCTCTCCTACTTTACAAGGTATATCAAGGGCTCTATCAGAGCCTGCACATTTTTGCATGCATAAAGTCAAAATTGGTAGCACATCAAACTGCATGACTCTGATGGAGGATCAACTGACACTTTTGATAGAATCTAAGACATTTCTTCTATTTTGCTGTAAAAACATGGTAGTTTTGTATTTTTGGTTGAGAAGTACAATAATAAAGAGATGTCATCAAAAATAAATTTGTTTTGTTTTAGCCAAAATGAGGCCATGAGATCAATGTTGCTTATCTTTATCCTCCACAAACAGGAACATGAGGAAGTAATAAGTGAAGATGTAAGATTTCTTTGGTGGTCTCTTAAAATCTTGCCCTTTCGGGTTTCCCTGGTGGCGCAGTGGTTGAGAGTCTGCCTGCCAATGCAGGGGACGCGGGTTCATCCCCTGGTCCTAGAGGATCCCACATGCCGCGAAGCGGCTGGGCCCGTGGGCCATGGCCGCTGGGCTTGCGCGTCCAGAGCCTGTTCTCCGCAGTGGGAGAGGCCACAACAGTGAGAGGGCCACGTACTGACAAAAAAAAAAAAACAGAAAACAAAACAAAACAAAACAAAACTTGCCCTTTCAAAACTCAGTTGGTGTCTTTGAATATGACCCGTTTGTATTTAGAATCCACCAATTACTTTCCATAACCTTTCAAAAACAAAAAAACAAAAACCCAAATTCTATGCCACAATCTAGGAGAAGATGTTTGATTTGTTCAGCCTATTTCTTGACTTTATCTTCCACCACTCTCCCTTTTTGGTAACTATACTTTAGCCAAAATGACATTTCTGTTCATCATAAGCTGTCAGTCTTGGAAATTTTGTATCTCTTGTACATTGTACCTGGAAAGATCTCTCTTCTTCTTCTTAAGACTGGTTTTTCCTCATCCTCAGGTCTGTTGAAAATTAAGACTTCCATGTTCTCGATTCATTAGTCTGAGGTGAAGCACAGAAATTTGCATTTTCATGAGAAACTGAGGCAATGCTGATGCAGATCATTTACCTATACACATTGAAGAGCCCTAATTTCAAATTCTAAATGATGCAATTGCAATTCCTAGGAGCAATAGAGGAGACTTCTCCCACTTCCATGGAAATAAGCCATGGAGAGACATTATCTTGAGGACTCAGCTTTCCTTGGAAAGAAGTAAAAAACCCACTACAAAATCCCATCAATCACCTATTTCATATTGTGCCTTTGTGACATCAACTTCTTCAATGAAAGATGCCTAACTTACGGTGTTGACCAATCTCTCATTTCTTCCTACCAAGCTGATTTGTCATTCTCTAAAGTTTTCTCAAAACTGTATTTGATGGATCTTTGGATTTAAGGAAAATAAAGTAAAAAGACCTTTTTACTGTACTAAGTGTTGGCTTATCCATTCTCTGTTGGTTCAACTTCTCTATTCTCTGGATACTATGATTAAATATCTCTCTTCAAGGGATCCTCTTATATCCCTCCCAGGCCAAGTTCGAAACATCTTTGTTCATAGGACTTCATTCAGATCTCTATGAAAATAAATTTAATTTAAATTTAAAATTTTCACTGAAGTTAACATTGTAGTGAGGACTTCGATGTAAACTCTAAAAGAGACCTTCTTGTCCATCTTTATCCCCTTGCCCTAATTTATTAAATATTTCCTTATAGATCATTATATTATATTATGTTTTATTCCTTTGTTTACAGTCTTTCTT
>NW_006798482.1:389133-493883 GCF_000442215.2 Lipotes vexillifer | reverse complement strand
TCATTCCCTATTATAATGTAAATTGCATGCACGGAGGGACTTTGTCCACTGTTTCCTGCTATATCCCAAGAACAGTGCCTAGAATATAGTATAGGTCCAATAAATGCTAAATAAATAGATAAATATTTTTAGAATCTTATTTTGTAATTTTGCGGTTTATATATATTTTTTATTCAGAACAATTTTAGATTCCATTGGCACCATTAGAATTTAGCATAGTTCCTGGTATGTAAAATGTATGGAATCATTAAACATTATATATATATATATATATATATATATTTCAAACTACTGTTAAGAGATCATTTCATTTGTTAAGTTTCTATAATAAAAGGTTGAATTGTCAATATTACTGAGTTGGTTGAGATGAGGCAGATGTTCCAGAGGACATTTTGACAAATGTCTCTCTCCAAAGATGTGACCAATAGGATGGCCTGGATGAAGATAAGAGATTCATTTTTTAGTTTCAAGTAATTGGACACAAAATTAACCTTAATTACTGGCAACATGGTAGTCAAAAAGAGGCCTTAAGATATTCATCTCAACTACAGAGGGCTTTTATGTTCAAGGGAAAAATCTAAATTCAAGATTATTTTCAAACTAACAGACCAAGCTGAATAAAACAGGAATTCTAAAAAGAACATCAAGGAGAAATATGTTAATATATGGCAGATCTGCCCTATAGTTAAACTTTACCTATAACAGAATTCCTTAAGCTTTTTTGGCTAATATACTGGTAAAAGAGAGGAAAGCTTTTTTCCCCTTTCTACTTTCATGCTCACTTATATGAAGCCTTCCTGTACTAGAGATTCCAAAGACAGAGAGGGAATGAGACACTGACCCACTCCCACTTCAATCTAGACCTCAAAATCAAGAGAAGTACAAATACAGGGAATCCTGGGAATCCGCCCTGGTTTTTCCTCATGACTGGTGTGGATGCTAAAAGAGGGGTAATTTAAGTTTGAAGAGAAATCAGAAATTTGTAAATGTGTGAAACTGGGAGGTACTAAAATGAAGGATCATTTTTAACCTCCTCTTCACTTATGGTTTCTTCTATGTTATTAGGGATAGAGAAATCAACAGGCCACTTCCCACTCCCCTGTCTTGCAGGTTGACATCCCAGCATAGATCTCCCCATGCTAGGACAAAGCCAGCTGAGTTCTCTATAGGTAAGCCTTGACTCTTCTGAGTGTACCTCTCTGTGAGGGTGTAGTTAACTTGGAGCCACTCTGTTATGGCTGTCATGTCAGTGTTTACACCTCTTCTGTTCTTTTCCCAGTTCAGATTATGGAACCCAAATCTATAAATGTGTATGTCACACTTGCACATCCAGTTAATCACTATATAAGTGAGCTGTAGATCTTAGTCACTTAACTGATGCCAACCTCAGTTTCCTGGTTTTTAGATTGCAGTTTGTTCTAAATTAAATAAAAGAAATACAAATGGGACTTCCCTGGTGGAGCAGTGGTTGAGAGTCCGCCTGCTGATGCAGGGGACATGGGTTTGTGCCCCGGTCTGGGAGGATCCCACGTGCCGCGGAGCGGCTGGGCCCGTGAGCCATGGCTGCTGGGCCTGCACGTCCGGAGCCTGTGCTCCACAAAGGGAGAGGCCACAGCAGTGAGAGGCCTGCGTACCGGGAAAAAAAAAAAAAAAGAAATACAAATGAATGAGTCTGGCACATAATTGGCTTTTCCCCCATCTATATTATCATCTCTTTTATTGTGAAAATCTCCATATCAATTACTTATTTAATCTTTTTTTTTTCTTTCTAGACTCTTAGGTTGTCATATATGCAAGTGAGGGTGAAAAAGTATCTAAATCCGAACTAACTCCATTTCCTATAAACTGACATCATACACACATACACACACACACACAGAGACTTCTTTTAAATTCAAGAGTCTTGTTGCCAGTACTCTTTTTCACCTACTATCCCACATAATTCAGTGGCATTTCTAGAATTGAATCCTGTCTGGCAGAATGAAGGCATATCCAAGTGTACCTTCCTAGTTCCCAAACATTCCCACTAAGTAAATTTCTCAATTGGTAAATTAAGATTGTCAAAGCTATGAAAAGAAACTTGAGATTTATGGTTACCCAATTTGGTACATGTGAAATAATTTTTTACTGCTACTGTCATCAAAATCATGAAAGGTTTTGGAATGTGTCTGGGATGGAAACTACTCTTACTCTGGGGAGGAAGTACAGAGTGTACTTTATGTAAAGTCTATTGCTTCAATTCTTGTGCTCTGCTTTCAGCCAGAAAATGAGGTACTTTGCCATTGAGGGGCTTGGGGACCATTGAAATGTGGCAAATGAACTGGGTTCAATAAACAAAAACACAGCAGTGTCTAACCTCAAAGAGATGCTGAGGACCAATAAAAAAGAAGCAGTAACTAACAATGGTTAAATTTCAAGAGGATTTGCACTCAATTCTAAGATTTTTCTTATTCTTTCTTTACATTTCAATTCTCTAGTGGCATGACAGGTAATTTGTATCACATGTCCACCAGTAACTATGAATCTCTGTAATGCCCTCTGGCCAGAATTCAGTGCTAAATAATGATGTAATATATATTATGATTTCAATTTTATGATCTCACAGAATGAACACCTGCTTAGTGAGACAATTAGAAAACTAGCCTATTGAATGTTTTGTTTGCTTGTTTTTCTGAAACACTTTGGTAACTTAATGGAGCATGAAAATGAAGAAATTACAGTATTTCTTAAGTGCCTACCCACCTAATTTATATATGAGAAGAGTAATTCTTGAATAATCTTTAAATAATAACCAAGGACTTCAGAAAGACTTTTGGCTGAGTACAGTACTCCCAAGATGTCAACACATCAGCAAATTATCCTTGGCATATACTTCAAGATTCACATGATCCTTGCTTAAAAACTCTTGCCTGTAGGAGTCCTAACTCCAGCAATTTTAAAAGGGAACACTTCTATTTATAAATAATTCAATAAATTACAGATTTCTCTATTTGGAAGAGAAGAAGTTGTTCATATTTGTTTAAATCAATGAGAGGATTAGCATGGAGTGTTTTGTAAACACTTTACAAATGCAACAGAAAAGTTGGTACTCTTTCTGGCTAAGTTTTAGTGATGGTCTTTTATAAACTTGATTCTTTCACTAAATTAAGACTTCCTGGGTATGAGGGTGACTCCACCTAGCCCAAGGTTTTACTTGGCCATTGAGTCCTCTAGCACTTTGGTTGTGAAAAGATTCTTCCCTGTGATGGGAACAGAGTGTGCCAGATCAATGAAAGCATCCTTTCTGGTACACTTTGGCCACCACTCCTCTGTTATGTTAGGGATCAGTGGAATCTGACACACTGTCTCTCAATCTCAGGAGAGTCGTGTTGCCAAATAGTTGAAATGTGTAAAGAACAGCTGTGTGGAAGTAAAGAATGGAGTGGCTGTTTTGTCAAACAGCAAGTCTTAGGTGACAATTCCTGTTGGGCTCCTAAAAGCTGTTTCACGCTGGTCTTGCTGTTGAATGTGAATGTGGGTCATGGAAGCAATGCCATCTTCTATCACACAGCTCCTAGTCAAAGTCCGGTTCCCTGTTTGTCTTCGATATAAGCAGGACGAATTGCTTTCTCTGCATGGTATAATTTCATTGAAACATTATATTCTGTTAGGTAAATGCCTCCTATTTTTCCTTCCTATTCATTTACTAAGCACTTCACCTCAGGACCATCTGGTAAAGGTAGTATAGGGGAAATGAACCAAGTAATAAAAATGACTTACCTTTATTGAGAGCTTATTATGGGACAAACACTTTCTAAGCTCTTTACATGTATTAACTCATTTAATATACCTATGAGGTGGGTATATTACTATGCTAATATTAGAGATGAGAAAAGTCAGGCACAGAAGGGTTAGCCAGTGGTGAAGCTGGGAGTTGAACCCTAATAATCTCACCTAGATCCTGCACTCTTTAACATACAATGGCTGTTTGCTTTTATTCTAGGGTTTAAGCGCCTATATTAAGAGCATTTCCAGATGTGGCTGCTGGTTACTGGATTGTGTTCTGTTTCTAAGATTAAATGAACTGTACACTCATGATATGTGCACCTGTAAATATAGCTTCAGTGCATGTTATGGACCAAACGTTTGTGTTCCCCTGAATTTTATGTTGACATCCTAATCCACAATATGTTGATATTAAGGGATAGCACTTTGGGGAAGTATTTCTTCATGAAGATGCAGCCCTCATGAATGAGATTAGTGCCCTTATGAAAGGGACCCAGAGAGATCTCACTTCCTTTCTCAACCATGTGAACATACAAGGAGAAGTGAGCAGTCTGCAATCTGGAAGAGGGCCCTCACCAGAACCTGACCATTTAGGCACCCTTATCTCAGACTTCCAGGTTCCAGAAATGTGAGAAATAAATTTTTGTTGTTTATAAGCTATATAGTCAATGGTACTTTTGTAGCAGCCTGAGATAACTAAATCAGTGCACAATGTAAAACTAAAAAAAAATCACATGAGTAAAGCTATGACAACATAGAACAACCTGTATTCATATATGCTGGGGACAAATCTTTAGGATGAAAGCACTAAAAGCTGTAATCAAGGATGTCTATTGATATGTTCCAGTAAATGCAATCGGTGTTAATTTTTTTTTTATTGTAGTATAGTTGATTTACAAAACTGTGTTAGCTTGAGGTATACAGCATAGTGATTCAGTTTTTTGCATATTATATTCCATTATAGATTATTACAAAATAATGGCTGTGCTATATTGTATATTCTTGTTGCTTACCTATTTTACAAGGTAACAGCTTATATCTATTAATCTCATACCCCTAATTTGTCTCTCCCACTTCACCCCTTTGGTAACCACAAATTTGTTTCCTATATCTGTGAGTCTGTTTCTATTTTGCATATACATTCATTTGCATTATCTTTTAGCTTCCACATAGAAATATTTGTCTTTCTCTGTCTGACATTTCACTAAGCATAATACTCTTTGGGTCCATTCTCTTTGCTGCAAATGGCAGAATTTCATTCTTTTTGATGAGTAATATCCATTGTGTATATATATGTCAAATCTTCTTAATGTAATTGTCTATTGATGGCCACCTGGGTTGCTTCCATGTCTTGGCTATTGTAAATAGTACTGCTATGAACATTGGGATGCAAGTATCTTTTCAAATGACTGTTTTCTTTTTTTTTCTGGATTTATAACCAAGAGTGGAATTGCTGGATCATATGGGAGTTCTACTGATATTTTTAATTTTTTGAGGAAACTTCATACTGTTTTCCATAGTGGCTGTACCAATTTACATTCCCACCAACAATGTACAAGGGTTCCCTTTTCTCCAAATTCTCTCCATCATTTGTTATTTGTAGAGTTTTTGATGATAGCCATTCTGACAGGTATGTGGTGGTATCTCACTATGATTTGCATTTCTCTAATAATTTGTAATGCTGAACATCAATTCATGTGCCTATTAGTCATCTGTATGTCTTCTTTGGAAAAATGTCTATTTAGGTCTTCTGCTCACATTTTGATTGGGTTGTTTGTTTTTTTTATGTTGAGCTGTATGAGTTGTTTGTATATTTTTGATATTAAACCCTTATTGCGCATGTTATTTGCAAATATTTTCTTCCACTCCATATGTTGTCTTTTGGTCTTGTCAGTGGTCTTCTTTGCTGTGTGAACTCATTTAAGTTTAATTAGTCCTATTTGTTTATTTTTGCTTTTATTTCCTTTGCCTTAGGAGACTGATCCAAGAAAACATTGTTACAATTTATGTCAATGAATGTTCTGCCTATGTACTCTTCTAGGAGTTTTATGGTTTCCATTCTTACACTTAGGTATTTAAACCATTTTGAGTTTGTTTTTGTATATGGTATGAGGGTATGTTATAACCTCATTGTTCTACATGTGGCTGTCCAGTTTTCCCAGCACCACTTGTTGAAGAGAAGATCTTTTTTCCATTGTATATCATTGTCTCCTTTGTCATAGATTAGTTGACCACAAATGCGTGGGTTTATTTCTGGGTTGTTTATTCTGTTCCATTAATCTATGTGTCTGTTTTTGTGCCAATACCACACTGTTTTGATTATTGTAGCTTTGTAGTACTGTCTAAAGTGAGGGAACATGCTGTCTCCAGCTTTGTTCTTTTTCTCAAGATTGCTTTGGTAATTCAGAGTCTTTTGTGGTTCCATATGAATTTAATGATTATTTGTTCTAGTTCTGTGAAAAATGTCATGGGCATTTTAATAGAGATTGCATTAAATCTGAAGATTACTTTGGGTAGTATGGCCATTTTAACAATATTAATTCTTCCAACAGGATATTATGGTAAAACCCAAATGACATTTTTGGCCAACCTAATCATTGGCAATGTTGAGCAGCTTTTCATGTGCTTTTATTTTTAAGCAGTATGAGTCAAATCTACCTCTTGAAATCTGGTTCCTGCAATTCTACCTTGTTTTCAAGTCCTTTTTGATTACTTACCCCAAGACATTTTTCGAGGGCAGGTGTCATTTACAACCCTGCAGTCCTTGTGAATTGCAATGCCCTTGAGCTCCGGTTTTCAAGGTGTTGTTTTGGGAACCAGCCACAAGGCGGCAGGATTGCTTCAAGCCCCAATCTGGTTACTGGGGCAACCTGAGACTTAGGGGAAGTCCTATTCCTGATTGGAAATTAGAAGGCATGTGCCTGTCCAAACACCCCAGGAATTTTTTTACTTCCTCTTTCTGACATTTCGTTATTAGCATATAGGAACAACAGATTTCTGTATATTGACCTTGTATTATGCAAACTTGCTGAATTAATTTATTAGTTCTAACAGTTTTGGGGTGGAGATTTTAGGGTTCTCTATATGAAGTATCTTGTGACAGTTTTACCTCTTCCCTTCCAATCTGCATATCTTTTACTTCTCTTTCTTTTCCTATTGCTGTAGCTATGTTGAATAGAAGTGGCAGGAGTTGGCATTCTTAACCTGTTCCTGATTTTAACGGGAGGGTTTTCAGTTTTTCACTATTGAGTATGATGTTGGCTGTGGGTTTGTCATAAAAGGCATTTATTATGTTCCCTCTATACCCATTTTGATGAGAGTTTTTTTAATCATGAATGAATTTTAAATTTTGTCAAATGCTTTTTCTGCATCTATTGCAACGGTTATGTGATTCTATCCTTCATTTTGTTAAAGTGGTTTATCACATTGATTGAGTTGCTAATGTTGATCCATCCTTGTGACCCTGGAATAAATCTTATTTAATCATGGTGTATGGTCCTTTTTATGAATTGTTGAATTTGGTTTGCTAATATTTTGTTGAGGATCATTGTATCTATATTCATCAAAGTTATTGACCAGTAATTTTCTTTTTTTGTAGTGTCTTTGGTTTTGATATGAGGGTCATGGTGGCTTTGTAAAATGAATTTGGGAGTGTTCACTCTTCTTCAATTTTTTTGAGATAGTTTAAGAAGGATCAGTATTAGGTCCTCTTTATATGTTTTGTAGAATTTCCTTGTGAAGGCCTCTGGTCTGGAATTTTGTTTGATGGGAGTTTTTTAAATTACAACTTCAATTTCACTTCCAGTCTGTTCAAATTGTCTGTTCTTCTTGACTCAGTCTTGGCAGTCTGTATGTTTCAAGAAATTTGTCCATTTCTTCTAGGTTGTCCAATTTCTTGGCATATAACTATTTACAGTATTCTCTTATGATTTTTTTTGTATCTCTGTGGTGTCAGTTGTTAATTCTCTTTCATTTCTTATTTTCTTTATTTGGGTCCTCTCTCTTTTCTTCTTGATTACCCTGGCTAAAGGTTTATCAATTTTGTTTATCCTCTCAAAAAAACCATGTTTTGTTTATTGATCTTTTCTATTTTTTAATCTCTACTTTATTTCCTCTCTGATCTTTATTATTTCCTTCCTTTTGCTGACTTTTTCTAATTATTTTAGGTTGTAGGTTAGGTTGTTTATTTGAGACTTTTCTTATTTCTTGAGGAAGGCCTGTATTGCTATGAACTTTCCTCTAAGAACTGCTTTTGCTGTATCCTATAGATTTTGGAAAGTTGTGCTCCCATTTTTATTTGTCTTGGGGTATTTTCTTATTTCCTCTTTGATTTCATTATTGACCCATTGTTTTTTTAGTAGCATGTTGTTTAGACTCCATGTGTTTGTTCTTTTCCTGTTTTTCCTTCTGTCATTGATTTCTATTTTCATACAGTAGTGGTTGGAAAAAAAAATACTTGATAACTTACATCCTACTAAATTTGTTGAGGCTTGTTTTGTGACCTAGTATGTGATCTATCCTGATGAACATTCCAATTGCACTTGAAAAGTATTTGTGTTCTTCTGTTTTGGGAAATAATACCCTGTAGGTATCAATTAAGTCCAACTGATCTAATGTGTCATTTAAGACCACTGTTGCCTTATTGATTTTCTGTCTGAATGATCTGTCCATTGGTGTCAGTGGGGTGTTAAACTCCCCTGCTATTATTGTATTTTCAACTCCTCACTTTATGTCTGTTAGTATTGTTTTATATACTTAGATGTCCCTGTATTGGGTGCTTATATACTAATGAGCATAATATCCTCTTTTTGTACTAATTCCTTTATCATTATATAATGTCCTCCTTGTTTTTTATCCAATCAGCCTTCTTGTGATTTTTTGTTCAGAGCATTTAGTCCATTGACATTTAAAGTGATTATTGTTAGGTATGTACTTACTGTCATTTCATTACTTGTTTTTTTTTGTTTTTTTTTGTAGTCCTCTGTTCATTTCTTCTTTTGGTTTCTCACATTGTAGTTTGATGATTTTCTTTTGTAGTAGCCTTGGGTACCTTTCTTTATGGTTTTCATGTACCTATTGTAGGATTTTGATCTGTGCTTACCAAGGGGTTCCTGTATATTGACCCATAATTATATCTATTTTATTTAAACTGATAGTCATTTAAGTTCAAACACAATCTAACATATCTACATTTTTTACTCCTCTCCCCTACATTTTGTGTTTTTGATGTCATATTTTACATCTTCATGCTTATCCCTTTACTGTTTATTGTAGTTATAGTTCTATAATTTTTGTCTTTTAATCTATGTACTGGATTATTTAAGTGATCTTCAATCTTTATTATATATTTACATTTTCTTTTGGGACTTTTTCCTTTCTTATATATCCTTACTTCTTTTCCATTTAGAAAAGAAAAAAAAACCTTCAACATTTCTTTTCGGGTAGGTTTAGTATTGCTGAATTCTTTTAGTTTTTGCTTGTCTGAGAAGTTTTTTTTAATCTATCCTTCTATTCTAAAAGATAATCTTCCTGGGTAGAATATCCTAATTTACAGGTATTTTACCTTTCAGGATTTTGAATATATCATGCCATTCCCTTCTGGTCTGCAAAGATTCTGGAGAGAAATCAGCTGATAGTCTTATGGATATTCCCTTGTGTATGACTTTGTTTTTCACCTTCTGCCTTTAGAATTCTCTCTTTATTTTTAACTTTTGCCATTTTAATTATGATAAGTTTTGGTGTGGGTCTCTTTAGATTAATCTTGTTTTGGACTACTGTGCTTCCTGTACCTGGATATCTGCTTCTTTCTTTAGGTTTGAGAAGCTTTCAGCTATACTTTCTTCTAATATATTTTTGATACATTTCTCTTTATCTTCTCCTTCTGGAACCCCTATAATGCAAAAGTTTGCACTTTTGATGTTAACCCAGAGATTTCGTAGGTTGCACCAATTTTTTTTTTGGTGGTATTCGGGCCTCTCACTGTTGTGGCCTCTCCTGTTGCAGAGCCCGGGCTCTGGATGCGCAGGCTCAGCGGCCATGGCTCACAGGCCCAGCTGCTCCATGGCATGTGGGATCTTTCTGAACCAGGGCATGAACCCGTGTCCCCTGCATTGGTAGGCAGACTCTCAACCACTGCGCCACCAGGGAAACCTGGTTGCACCAATTTTTAAACTGGTCTTTCTGTCTGCTGTTCTGATTGGTTGATTTCCATTATTCTATCTTCCAGATCACTTTTTCATTCTTCTGTGTCATTTCTTCTAGAGTACATTGTATCTTAGATATTGAATTATCTATTTCTGATAGAGTCTTCTTTATATTTTCTAGTTCCTTGTTAAAATGACCTGTGTTTAGGGCTTCCCTGGTGGCGCAGTGGTTGAGAGTCTGCCTGCCAATGCAGGGGACGTGGGTTTGTGCCCCAGTCCAGGAGGATCCCACATGCCACGGAGTGGCTGGGCCCATGAGCCATGGCCGCTGAGCCTGCATGTCCAGAGCCTGTGCTCCACAATGGTAGAGGCCACAACAGTGAGAGGCCCGCGTACCAAAAAAAAAAAAAAAAAAAAAGATCTGTGTTTAAATAAATTCTCTTTTCTAATTCAGTTAGCATTTTTATTACCAAAGTTTTGAATTCTCTGTATAGTTGGTTGTTTATTTCTCTTTCATTGTTTATCTTTTTAGGGGTTTTAACTTGCTCTTTCAATTGAGAATAGTTTTTCTGCTTTTTTATTTTACTTAACTTTCTCTGTCTTTATGAATTTAAGTAAAACAATTACCTATTCTGGTCCTGAAGAAGTGTTCTCATGAGAGAGCATCCTAGGCAGACTGCATGTGCCCAATGCCTTTGGTGGGAGGGCTGGATTTGATGTGGATGCCAGTCGTGCCTTTCCTCAATGTGTAATGACAGCTATCACCTTGGTAGGGGGTGTGGCTGATGATGGAGGGGCTAGAACCTGTGCAGGATGTGAAGTAGGACTTCCTCTCTGCTCAGTGGTCATCACTGCCATGTCAGGGGCAGAGTCTGCTCCCAAGTTGCTGAAGCAGAAGCCCTGAGGGTCAGGTTTTCTCAGGCTCTGTTCCCTTTAAGTGTGTCTTTTTTCTTCTCCCTGTACTGGCACTGGGACTTTTGCCTCAAAGGAGGGAGTGCCAAAGCAAGTGGGGTTTGTGCACTTACAGAGGTCAGTTGCTCTGCCTGTGTTGGCATCTGTGACTCCACTTAGATACAGCTCATTGTTACATCTTTTCTCCTATATTGGCTGCCCCAGATCTAGTGCTAGACTGTTACATGGAGTGGGTGGAGTTGGAGTGTTTTCTAGGCTTGGGCTGGGGTGCACAGTAAGGAGGTTATGGGAATTATAACAGAGGCAATGCTGTCAGAAGCCTGCGCTGATTCTGGGGTGTCATTGAGTAAACATCAGAAACTACTACTGTCCTATTTGGGCTATACTCCAGACTCCCAGTTCACATCTGCATCCTTTTATCAAGTCTTTCCCAGGTACTGGTCACCCTAGATCTACTGCCAAGCTGTGGCATGGAGTGAGCTAGCCAGGATATTTGCTCATCTTGGACTCAGGTGCATGGAAAGGTGGTAGCCACTAGGACAGACCTCTCTTCATTCTGCGTGGGGGCAAGCCAGCACCCACACACTCTTCATGAGTGAAGTCTAGGCTTTTCCAGCCTTTATATCTGTCCCAGCAGTTCTCCAAGCAGCCAAGGGATCTTGTCTTCTACATGTAGGACCCCAGCACTGGAATGCCAAATCTGTGGCTTGGCCTTCTCACTCTCCAGGGTGAGTGTCTGCCTGTGTGATCTCCCTCTTCCTCTTAGTCCCCTACCAGAGGCACAGGTCCTGACCCAATGCTTTTCTTCCCATCCTACCTGATTACATGTCTATCTTTCTTACAACCTTGGTTGTATAGGAGTACTTCTGCCAGTTTCCAGTTAGTTTTCCATGGGTTTTGTTCCACATGTAGATGTATTGTTGATGTGTTCATGAAGGAAGTGGAGCTCCATGTCCTCACTCTGCCATTTTGATCTCCCTCTATCACTGTTTACCAGCCATGTTTAGAAATCTATCAGTTAGTACATGCATTTCACTATCAAATCCATGATGTCATTTTTGCTAGGAGAATGCACAAATAAGTTTACATTAACCATATTGAAAAACTAAATCAGGTTATGTGATTCAGGTTTAAAATTTTGAATGGATTCTCATTTCAATCTAGACCTGGGCATCTTTGAAGAGCTCTGTGCTAACTTTTATTTGTAGAAAAGATCTTACAGAGGAAACTATAATCACTAAATCTGGGAACCTAAATGCAATAGAGATAATTGGATCCCAGGGAAGTAGGGACCATATAGCAGCACTCAACCTCCAAAGACAAGGTGGAAGGGCTTACCATAATGGACAACAGAGTCACAGCAGCAATCAGAAAACTCTGAATTGTGAAGACCTGTGGTGCTGGCTAGTTAATCATGGTGTTCCTAGAAGTGCAAATATTTTGGAAGCCTAACAAGTTCTTACTTGATCTGTATAAGCAGAATTTTTTCAGGGAAAGTGAACAAAAGTCTAACTTGAATAATAAAAACAGAGAGTCATGGCTCCTCAATCAATTACCAGACTTGAGCCAGTTTACAGATCCAGAACTTCTTGAATGTAGGGGACACCATGTCCCCTTGAGGAAGGACTCCAGTACACTGCAAAAATTTATACTGTTAGTCTTTCTCCCAGACTCCACTAAAGGGATCTATGGTCTTTTACCAGGGTAACTGTGCATTTGGAAAAAGGAAATAGAACTTCCAGAGACTGCTACACACCAGCTCTGAACTAATTTCAGGACACCTAAAACATCACTGTGGTCCACACACCAGTCAGAGTACGGGCTTACTCTGTCAGGTGATCATTGGAATTTCAACTCAGGTTTGTCTCACAATGTGCTCAGAATCCATCCAGTGGTTATTTCCCCACTTCTGTAATGCATAATTGGAATAGACACATTTAGTGGCTGGCAGAATCTACACATTGGTTTCCTGACCTGTAGACTGAGAGCAACTATGATAGGAAAGACCAAGTGAAAGCCCCTAGAACTTTCTTCTATTGAGGAAAATAGAAAACCAAAAACAATACTGCATTTCTAGAAAGAATGAAGAGATTATTGCCACTGTAAGGGCATGATGATACAGGGGTGGTGATTCCACCACATGCCTATTCAATTCACCTTTTGATCTATGCAGAAGAGAGGTAGCTTTTGGAGAATGACAATGAGTTATCATATGCTTAAACAGGTGATGACTACAGTTGCAGCTGTTGTATTATATGTGTGTACAACCTACTTGAGGTAGACCTACATAGCTATAAACTTTTGCTGTGTCTCAGATTTTGGAAAGTTGTGTTTTTATTTTATTTATTTATTTCAAAGTATTTTCTGATTTCCTCTTTGATTTCTCTATTGACCCATTTCTTTTAGTAGCATGTTGTTCAGTCTCCACGTGTGTGTTTTTCCCATTTTTCTTCCTGCAATTGATTTATAGTTTCATACTATTGTGATAGGAAAAGATGCTTGATATAATTTCTAGCCTCTTAAATTTGTTGAGAACAGTTTTGTGGCCTAGTGTGTGCTATATCCTGAAGAACATACCTTGTGCACTTGAAAACAATGCGTATTCTGTTGTTTATGAATGGAACATTCAATATATAAATATTTATTAAGTCCAACTGGCCTAATGTATCATCTAATGGCACTGTTTCCTTGTTGATTTTCAGTCTGGATAATCTGCCCTTTGATGTAGTGTGTTGCTGGAGTCCACTACGATTGTGTTACTATCAGTTCCTCCCTTTATGTCTGTTAATATTTGCTTTATATATTTAAGTGCACCCATATAAGGTACATATATGTTTATGAATGTTATATCTGCTACTTGTGTTGATACCTTTATCATTATATAATTCCCTTCTTTGGCTTTTATTATAGCCTTTGTTTTACAGTCATTGTTGGATATGAGTACTGATACTCCAGCTTTCTTTTTGTTTCAATTTTCATGGAATATATTTTTCTATCCCTGTGAGGGTATACTGGATGAGATTAACATTTGGACCTATAGACTAAGTAATGCAGGTTGCTCTCCCTAATGTGGATGGCCTTCATCCAATCAGCTGTAGGCCTGAATAGAAAAAAAAAAAGAGGCTGGTACAACAAGGAATTCAATGAAAGTCTTCCTGTTTAACTTCTGAGGTAGGATATTTTTTTCCTGCTTTCAAATTGGAACTGAAACAACAGCTCTTGGGTCTTGGGACTCTCAGTTTTTATACTGGAACTTATACCATTGGTTCTTTTGTTCTCAGACCTTTGGACTTGGACTGGAGCTCTACTGTCAGATCTCCTGGGTCTCTAGATTGCCAAATGCAATCTTAGGACTTCTCAGTCACATAACTGTATGAGCCAATTTCTTATAATAAATCTATTTCTGATTTTAAAAAAACTATATATAATATAAAACATAATAAATAATATATATATAGTTTTATACTATATATAGTATAAATAGACTATATCTATATCCCTATCTATCTATCTATCTATCTATCTATCTATCTGTCATCTATTTATCTACCTTTCCTATTGGTTCTGTTTCTCTGGAACAGAGAACCAGACTAATTCTCTGACTAATACATTATTATTCCTTTATTATAGAGATGAGTCTCAGAAAATGTAAGTACATTAAGCCACACTAGAGCTAGTAAGTGGCCCTGTTGGTGTTTGCACCTAGGTTTGCCTGACACTAATGTCCATTCTCATATCTCCTTTGTTATACTTGAGTTGTGCTTACAGACTAGTGAAGATGAATAAAGACTCAGAGAAATCCCACTCCTCTTTACCTCCTGCTGATGTTTCACTGCCTGATTGTTTCTGAGTCTTGACTTGTGTTTTAATTATTTTGCTGTATGATAATTATCTAAAATTCAGCAGCATAACATAGCAAGTACTTTATTTTGCTCACGATTTTATGGTTCAGGAATTCAGAAAAGGCTTGACTAGCCTACTGTTTCATGGGATCTCTCATGTGGTTGCAGTTAGCTGTCTCCTAAGGCTGCAGTCATCTGATCACTCAAATGAATTGGACACCTGAAGTAGCTCAATGACATGACTGACTGTTGATTCTGGCTATTGGCTTGAAGCTCAGCTAGATTGTCAACCAGAGCACCTTTCCAACATGGTAATATCAGAGTCTGACTTATTGACTCAGCGCAGTAACCTCTAAGTCTGCCCATGTTATTGAAAATGGCAAGATTTCATTCTTTTTTATGGCTGAGTATTATTCTATTTTATATGTATATCACATCTTCTTTATTCATCTGTTGATGAAGACCTAGGTTGCTTCCATGTCTTGGCTATACTAAATAACGATGCTGTGATCATTGAGGTGCATGTATCTTTTTGAATAAGAGACATTTTCTGGATATATACCCAGGAGTGGAATTGCTGGGTCATATGGTAGTTGTATTTTCAGTTTTTTGAGAAACTCTATATTGTTTTCCACAATGGCTTCACCAATTTACATTCCCACCAACATTGCACAAGTGTTTCCTTTTCCTCACATCCTCACCAACATTTGTTATTTGTGTTCTTTTTGATGATAGCCATTTTGACAGGTGTGAGTTGATATCTCATTGTGGTTTTGATCTGCATTTCTCTGATGATTAATGATGTTGAGCATCTTTTCATGCACCTATTGACCATCTGTGTGTCCTCTTTGGAAAGATGTCTTCAGGTCTTCTGTTCATTGTGGGCATATTTTATTTTATTTTATTTATTTATTTATTTATTTTTGCGGTACGCAGGCCTCTCACCGCTGCGGCCTCTCCCATTGCGGAGCATAGGCTCTGGACGCGCAGGCCCAGCGGCCATGGCTCACAGGCCCAGCCACTCCACGGCACGTGGGATCCTCCCGAACTGGGGCACGCACCCACATCCCCTACATCGGCAGGTGGACTCTCAACCACTGAGCCACTAGGGAAGCCCTGTGGGCATATTTTAAAAGTATGATGCATTGTGACCACAGGATCCAGGTGTCCCTGGTGATGGTGTAGGGTAAGAACATGGGCTTCAAATGAGATCATAATTTGAAATGTCCTCCATCACTTATCTGTATAGTCTTGGAAAAAATATTCAAAGTCCTAGCCAGTGATCCTCTCTGAAAAAGGGAGATGTTAATATCTATTTTGTAGCTAAAGAAAGTACATATACCTTGAGTTCAATTAATGTTAGAATGATGGTTTCACACCTCCTTCACTTCACTCACTAATTTTTATTATTTATTTATGTATGATTTAAAGACATTGGAATCTGACTTACAGTTTGATTTTTCCTTAAGAGACAGTGGATACACCATAAACTCAATCTATGTATTATGTATTATGCTAAAGATAAAATTAACCACGGCCCAAAGAATATACATTGCTGCATCATGGTAATTATCTAGTATCTCTTTTTTGTCTCTCCATCATATTCATTTTCCCTAATGTCATACAGATACTTATAAGTTATAAACAACTGCAGGGTCAGAATTTTTCAGGTCAAATCAGAATCCCTGGATGTTCTATTCTTATGAAACTTACTTTTTCCTCTCTGAGTTTGAGTTATCTGATCAAAAGTTTCATGATTGTATTGGGACCAAGAGGAACCTATAATTTGGAATTCACGGAGTTTAACCAAATGAACAAATTTAATTTAGAGAGCAACAGCATGTAAAAGACAAAAGCCAGGGTCTCACATGGAGTAACACCAAATCCCCCATGTGGAAATCATTTAAACTTAAATTTTTCTCATGGTAGAGATGAAAACATTCTTTTACCACAGAGTTTCACAAAACATACCAGGCTTCTTCTTGCACTAGCATTTCACACATCTGTCGATTGGATAAGTTAACTCCTCTGCTGTTTTGATGAGAGAAAGATAAAAATTGAAGTCCTGGTGATTTTATAGGAGTGCTGGCTGCTTGTGTCTTTAGCTATCCCTTCCACCTCTCTGGTGTGAAGACATCCCTGATTCAAAACAGATGTGGTACCTTGGCATGGCCCTCTGAATACAACATTACTTGTAGAACTCTGTTGTTCACAGGGTGCCTTCATGGAGCTGGCCATTACCTGTGGCCGGGGGGTGGGGGTGTTTGCTGGAGGGTCTGTAGTTTTTCTGCCTAGCAACAAATATTGACAGACATCTGATGAGTTTTCAAGAGCCTCTCACAACCAGGTGTTTAACTGAATAGACAATAGATAATCACACTTGATCCTTAGAGAGTGTATGTTCTCTACTTTCCTCTCCCACTTCATTGCCCTTTTAAAGTCACATTTACTGTCATGTTAACTTTTTTCCACCCTTCTTTTTTTTTTCTTTTAAGAAAATGTTGGGGGTAGGAGTTTATTTATTTATTTATTTATTTACTTATTTATTTATTTATGCTGTTTTAGGTCTTCGTTTCTGTGAGAGGGCTTTCTCTAGTTGTGGCAACTGGGGGCCACTCTTCATCGTGGTGTGCAGGTCTCTATCGCGGCCTCTCTTGTTGCAGAGCACAGGCTCGACGCGTAGGCTCAGTAGTTGTGGCTCACGGGCCTAGTTGCTCTGTGGCATATGGGATCCTCCCAGACCAGGGCTCGAACCCGTGTCCCCTGCATTAGAAGGCAGGCTCTCAACTACGGCGCCATCAGGGAAGCCCTCCACCCTTGTTTTGAAAGCTTAAAAGATAGTTATCTTTGCATAATCTAAATTTCCAGCTTTTAGTTAGCTCTCCTTTAGTTTAATGACCAATAACTGTTTACAAACTTTCTCTGAATGTGTCTTAGAGTATTTTCTAAGCAAATGGAATTCTGCCCTGAGAATTGGAAAGCATTTTGTTGTTTCCACGTGGAGAGGAGAAGAGGAGAGTTGTCAGCAAAGTAGCATATTTAAGCAAGCAAGTTTTTAGCGTAACTTAGGGCTTATTCAGTTTCCATTAAGAATATCTAAGTAATTACCCTAAACTAATTTAATTCCATCCTCTTGAGCTTTATTAGAGCAACAAACTTAACCACATGCATTTTGTTAAATAGACTCTTACACCGTGAAGAGGGGGGAAAAACTTAATGAGACTGATGTGACTTGCATGGGAAAGAAAGGGATAAACAATAATTGAGTATTTTCTAGAGGATCCTCTCCCACTCCATTAGTGGTGAAATATAAGTAGGTGTTTTAAAAAATGAGTTCACAGTAAAGAATTTAAGGAGATTAGCTCAGTTTTAATAGATGATCCCTGCGCTATTTAAGAATATGCCAGAAATGGGCAAACAATTTTTGTTAGTATTAGGCTAAATTTTAAATATATTAGAAATTAAATTATTAAGATTAAATGCTATGACTGACTGAAATAATAAGAATTGACATTAACTTTTAAAACATATTCCTAATAAGAAGAATTGAAATTATTTTTTTCAGAAGTGTTTGAAGAGGTAAAGTATTTTTCTCCGAAGATGCAAAGTAAATTATATACTTTTAGAGTGGTTATTCTTCAAACCACATTTAGCACTTAAAAAAAACAAAAACAAAAACAAAGAGCTTCATTGTTTTTCTGTATATAAAATTAATATACTTTTTAAAGAAGATGTTGGGGGTAGGGGTTTATTAATTAATTAATTTATTTTTGTTGTGTTGGGTCTTCGTTTCTGTGTGAGGGCTTTCTCTAGTTGTGGCAAGCGGGGGCCACTCTTCATCGTGGTGCGCGGGCCTCTCACTATCGCGGCCTCTCTTGTTGTGGAGCACAGGCTCCAGATGCAGCCTCAGTAGTTGTGGCTCACAGGTCTAGTTGCTCCGCAGCATGTGGAATCCTCCCAGACCAGGGCTCGAACCCATGTCCCCTGCATTAGCAGGCAGACTCTCAACCACTGCACCACCAGGGAAGCCCAAAAGTAATATATTTTAATATAAAATCAACATGAAACAAAATTATAAAAAAGATAGAAATTTTCAATAAATTTATAGATCAACTATTAACATTTTGATATATTTCTTTGCAGATGCTTTTTCCATACATAATGATTATCTTTGAGTAATTATTATTTATGCATAATATCATAGAGAAAGTGAGCAAATAATAACTATTCTAGAGTTAGAACATTTTTGAAACCCCAGAAATTCTCTCATCAACACCCATCTCTACCAAGAGTAAACTTCCCCATCTCTTCACATCATTGATAAGTTTTTCCTGTTTCTGTATTTTATTTATATACTCTTTCATGTTGGCTTAATTTGTACATTTGTTTCTAAGATATAGTCATATTATAACTTGTCGTTGTAATTTGCTTGTTCTCATTGATGTATATAACATAATATATATGGAGCACATTTTATTTAACCATTTTGCCATTTGATTGTTTCAAGTTTGGGACTATGAAGTTCTAGGTCATGCCTTATGGGGGAATTTATAGACATGTTTCTGTTTAGTCTATACCTAGGAACAAAATTTCTCATTAGTTCCTAGCAGTATGCATCTATTAAGGTTTTTGTTTGTTTGTTTGTTTTTAACAAACACTGGCAAAGATTTTCAAATGACTGTAATAATTTACTTTTTCACTGGAAATATATGAGAGTCCTAGTTGCTCTCTCTCTTTACCAACACTTGATATCAAAGAATTGTTCTTAAATAAAATAAAATAGTTCTCCATATGTACTTTCTAACCTGCATTTCCTGCTTAACTATATATCTTGGACATCTTTTCACATCAATAAATAAAGAGATTATCACCATTACATATTGCTGTGTAATAATCTTTTGTACTGTCTATCTAAATAATCAATTCCTGGATGAATATTTCTACATATTTTAATTTTTTATTTTATTTACAAAGCTGATTAAATAATCCTCTGTGCACATAGTCCATAATTCAATGTAATTCTTGACAACAAAGTAAATCATTGTGTATTCTTTTTTAAATTAATTAATTAATTTAATTTTTGAATTTTATTTTATTTATTTTTTTATACAGCAGGTTCTTATTAGTCATCAATTTTATACACATCAGTGTATACATGTCATTCCCAATCACCCAATTCAGCACACCACCATCCCCACACACCCGTGGTTTTCCCCCATGGTGTTCATACGTTTGTTCTCTACATCTGTGTCTCAACTTCTGCCCTGCAAACTGGTTCATCTGTACCATTTTTCTAGGTTCCACATACATGCATTAATATATGATATTTGTTTTTCTCTTTCTGACATATGTCACTCTGTATGACAGTCTCTAGATACATCCATGTATCAACAAATGACTCAATTTCGTTCCTTTTTATGGCTGAGTAATATTCCATTGTATATATGTACCACTTCTTTATCCATTTATCTGTTGATGGGCATTTAGGTTGCTTCCATGACCTGGCTATTGTAAATAGTGTTGCAATGAACACTGGGGTGCATGTGTCTTTTTGAATTATGGTTTTCTCAGGGTATATGCCCAGTAGTGGGATTGCTGGATCATATGATAATTCTACTTTTAGTTTTTTAAGGAACCTTCATACTGTTCTCCATAGTGGCTCTATCAATTTACACTCCCACCAACAGTGCAAGAGGGTTCCCTTTTCTGCACACCCTCTCCAGCATTTGTTGTTTGTAGATTTTCTGATGATGGTCATTTTAACTGGTATGAGATGATACCTCATTATAGTTTTGATTTGCATTTCTCTAATAATTAGTGATTTTGAGCAGCTTTCCATGTGCTTCTTGACCATCTGTATGTCTTCTTTGGAGAGATCTTAGGTCTTCTGCCCACTTTTGGATTGGGTTGTTTGTTTAATATTGAGCTGCATGAAGCTGTTTGTTTGTTTAATATTGAGCTGCATGAGCTGCATGAGCTGTTTATATATTTTGGAGATTAATCCTTTGTCCGTTGATTCATTTGCAAATATTTTCTCCCTTTCTGAGGGTTGTCTTTTTGTCTTGTTTATGGTTTCATTTGCTGTGCAAAAGCTTTTAAGTTTCATTAGCTTCCATTTGTTTATTTTTGTTTTTATTTCCATTACTCTAGGAGGTGGATCAAAAAAGATCTTTCTGTGATTTATGTCAAAGAGTGTTCTTCCTATGTTTTCCTCTAAGAGTTTTGTAGTGTCTGGTCTTACATTTATGGACCTCTGCATTCTTTATCACACTCAAGTGCCAGAAATCCATCATGCTTAACCCCAATATTATCTTATTTCTGTTCCTTCTTGACTGTAGATGAAATGTGCTAGTGAAAAAAATCACTACAGGAAAATTACCTCACAAAATATTCATGATCAATTACATCACATAGACTCTTAAGTTTTTCTCTTTGGCAACATTTCTCCACTCTACACATTGATTATTTTAAAACCTCCCCTCCTTGAGCCACCAAATCTTTTCCATGTCTCCCCAGACTCTCAGGAGATGACTAATCCTTACAATTTATAGAGAATGCAATAGCTGTTAGAAGGTAATTCTCTCAAAGTGATTTCCACTGCCAAGCAAAAAATTACACACACACACACTCACACACACACACACACACACACACACACAGGCACACCTGGCCTATCTTCCTTTGCTTCTCTGAAAATAAATAAGTTGCCTTTGTCCCCCTTCCTCCCAAGTTCTTCCATTTCTCCATTTAAGGTCGACTCTGGCAATAGGACTTTGGATCTCATTACTCCATCTCTTTTCTGGCTACTAATTTTCTCTCTTTCCTTTGTTGACTATTTCTGCTGGCCAAACTCCAAATGTATTAATTCCTCCTGGGCCTGAAACACTTACTGTCTAATTTTCTCTTCTGTTCTTCTTTTCTTCTCTACACTTTTTCTTCTCTCACTGTCTCTCATGCTCACTATTCTTGTCTTTGTTTTGCTTCTCAAAATTTCCCTTCACTTTTCTGTCTTTATATTTTCCTTAGGTTTTCTTAGTGTTATGGTTTCAAACACTATCTCTATGCTAGCATAGACCAGCCTAGGTTTCACTTCTTAGCTTTACACTCTTAGATAAATGAGTATTTGTCAACTTGTATTAAGTGTCTCAGAGACAGTACAAAATTGACATATCTAAAAAAGAACCTTTGATATTCCTTCTTCCACTAACACCTGTCTTCTTATTCAGTAAATTGCCTATCATTCACCTAGTTGTAAGTTGAAATCATAAAGTTATCTAGGATTCTTACTTTTTCTTTACTTGCACCATTGAATTCATTGTTAAGCTCATTGTATGATGCTTCAAAATATATTTCAAATCTACACACTGGTCTTCATCTCAATAGTCATCTCCTACCCAAACCAAAATCACTCCACAATAGTTGTGGAAACCATTAGTGTCAAGGTCATAACTGCCTTATTTATCATTTTAGCCCTGGTGCTTGAAATAGTGCCTGACACTTAATAGGTCATCAAAAAAGTAGATCTAGTCACTGCCATCTCTTGCTTGGACTTCTAAGGCTATCTATCACATGATATGAAGTTTAAAATAATTTCTTTTTGAAAGTCTTTCCTGACATCTAAGGTAGATCAAACCCCTAATTATAGACTCATAGTACCATGTATCAATGTATTTCCCTTTTCTATTTTCCAGATATAATTTTACATTATTTTCTATGACAAATGATTAACTCTCTGACCACTCAAACATTAAACTTGTAAGGGAAGGGAACTTTTTGTTTCTGCTCTCCATTCTGCCCACATTGTGTCTGAATGAATGAATAAAAAATTAATTTTAAGAAGTTTTCTGCATTGAATGGCATACTCCTTTAAAAAAATTTTATGCATATTTCCATGCATCCCTACTTTAAACTACTATTTATATTTCTCCTCTCAGTTAAAGATACTGCTCAATCCTTAGTTTTGACTACTTTATTTATGCATTTCTTTTGAATCTTGACAAGTAAATACTGTGTGTAATTATTGTTTGACTTTGTATGTTTAATTACTGATAATTTAATTTTCTTCCATTTTCAGACTACATGTGTTTATTTCCTATTTGTATATTGGTCTTTGCCTTAGAGATTTGCAGGATCTCTTCAATAATAGTGAGAATAATCTCTTCCCCAGCATTTATATATTTTTCTGTCTGTCATCTGTATTTGTTTATATAATTTTTGCAACTGCACATTTATTCATTCATTAAGGAGATATTTATTAGATTCCCACTATTTTTCTAACCCATTCAAAGATTGGAAAAAAAAGCAATAATTAAAACAGATAAAAATTACTGCCTTCATAGAGTTTACTTTGCAGTTATGAGTAAGGGTGTGTAGACTAACAATAAATACTATAAAATAAGTAATATAAGTAGAATATTGGATGGTTATTAGTCTTATTAACATGAAAGGGTTGAAAAAGCATCAGCAGGTAAGAGTTGAAATTTTATAATAAATTACCCAAAATGGTTTCTTAGAGCCTGTGATCTTAGATTAAAGTTCTAAACAAGGTGAGGAACTGACCCTTGTATGTACCTGCAGAAGCAGACTTCAAGGTAGAAGAAACATCAAGTGAGGAAAAAACACACCTGTAAGAACAGGTAAATATCCAGTGGAGGATGAACAGATTTATAAGGAAGAACCTAACAGAATATGAGGCCTGAGGTACAATACGTTGCAGGGAAACCTCAACATGTAAGACATTGCTGGTCATTCTAAGAACTGAATGAAATGAGAGATTATGACTTTGGAGATTTTTAAGCAGAAGATGTGATATGACTACACTTCAGCTGTAAAACTCTAGTATGCTCTTTTGAAAATAGCACTTAGGGAGTCAAGACCTGAAGCAAGGAGGGCAGTTAGAAAACTGCAATAATTCCAGCATGAGATGGGAGTGAATTGGACCAATAGATGGTAAATATCACCAATGTGTTAGCAGTGGAGATGATGATAATAGTCAGGTTATGTGTGTATTTTGAAGGTAAAGTCAATATTTGAAGTTGAATTAGATGTGGCATATGAGAGTAAATGAGAAGTTTATGTTATTAAGAGTTTTTGGGTTGGTTTTGGGCCTGAGAAACTGGATAGAGTTACCGTTAAGTGAGATGGGGAAGACTATGACTAGAGTGGGTATTGAGGGGAAGATCAAGATCAAAACCATTCAGTTTGAGATTTTTGTTAGATATCTAGATGGAGCTTTTGAGTAGGTTGTTGGATTTATGGTTTTGTTGTCCTGGAGAGATAGGAACTTGGGTGTCATTGATATATAGACAATATTTATTGCCATGAGACTGAATGATAACACCAAGAGAGTGACTATAAATAAAAAAGAGAAATGTTCAAGGACTGAATCACAAAGGATTACAAATTTCAAAGACCAGGCAGATGAAGAAAACCTAATAATGAGACTAAGAAGGATCTGCCACTGAGTGACACTTAGGAGAGAGTGGAGTCTTGGAATTCAAGTTAAAAGAGTGACTCAAGTATCAGTGTACAAGCAACTGATATGATGATGAAAACTAAAATGAGGGTAGGCTGAAGGTAAGAAATGATGTAGCTAAGAGAGTTTTGTTTAAGTGAAATGGTAGAAAATCTGACTGAATGAATTCATAAAAGAAAGGAGAGAAATTGGAGACATTTCTTTTGAGAAACTTTACTGTAAGGAGAAGAGAAATGAAGATGTGAGCTCAAAGGATGTTTGTATCTTAAAATGGGAGAAATGACAGCATTTTGTATTGATGGAAAAAAATCTAGTAGAGAGAATAATTTATGCTTAAAGGAGAGAGAAAGAAGCATTAGATTGAGGCAGAGAAGATGGAATCTAGTGCATGAGCAGAAGGCTTGGACTTTGTCAGGAGTGTGGATAGTGTGGCTTTGGAAATGTAAGAGAAGGCAGAAAGTATGAGTGCATGTGCAGGGAGGAAATAGGTCTTGGGGAAGTTTGATTCAAAATGTGTATTTTCTCTGTTCAGTAACAAGCAAAATTACCACCTAAGAGTGTAGATCAGTTTTAGAAACTAGAGGAGAAAAAAGAAGGTATGAAATCATCATCTAGGGAATTGAGAATGACTGGAGCTGGAAAAGAACTCAGTATACTGTTCATTCACATGTACTTCTGGTACTGATCTCTGCTCCCTTAATAGTGCTAGAATTGTGATTGTAAAACAACACTCAGATTATGCCACTTTTATCCTAGGGAAGTGCTTTTTGGATCCTTATTATCTATAGTTAAGGACAGGATAAAACTCAAACTCCATTGCATGTGAAACAGTGTCCTATAATCTGCCTCAAACCTACCTTAAAAACTCATTTCTGACAGTTCCCATGACTCCACATAATTCAAGTTCCAGGTTAACCTTACTTCTCAGATTTGTTCTAACACCATATTCACATTCACAACACCTTGCTTTTGCCTGGGTAGCTCCCTTCCCTGGAATGCCTTTTCTTCCTTTGCTATGCTTCATAAAATGCAGCTTATGCTCCACCCATCCCCCATCTCTTCCAACGTAGAGCTGATTATTTTCTTTATGTTCCCCTTAACCTTTGAGCTTAACTTAGTATTTCTCTTTGCTATAGTAAATTATTGCTAGTATGTCTCTCTCCCATCCTAGACCAGATGTTTTTCAAGCATAGTGATAATATGCTAATAATTGTAATAAAGCAAGTCACACAAATTTTGGGGTTTCCCAGTGCACATAAGTTATGTTTATACTATACTGTAGTCTAAGTATGCAATAGCATTATGTCTAAAAAAAAATTACATTAAAATATTTTATTGCTAAAAAATGTTAACCATGACCTGAGTTTTCAACAAGTTGTTAATCTTTTTGCCGGTGGATGGTCTTGCCTCATTGTTAATGGCTGCTGACTGATCAAGGTAGTGGTTGCTGAAGGTTGAAGTGGCTGTGGCAACTTCTTAAAATAAGCCAACAGTGAAGTTTGCTCCATTGATTGACTCTTCCTTTCATGAAAAATTTCTCTCTGTATGCAATGCTGTTTGATAGCGTTTTACCCATAGTAGAACTTCTTTCAAAATTGGAATCAGTCCTCTCAAACCCTGCCACTGCTTTATCCACTAAGTTTATGGAATATTCCAAAACCTTTGTTGCCATTTCAACAGTCTTCACAGCATCTTCATCAGGATTAGCTTTCTTATCAAAAAACTATGTTCTTTGCTCATCTATAGATGAGCTTATAAGAAGTAACTTCTCATCCATTCAAATTTTATCATGAGATTACGCAAACTCAGTCACATCTTCAGGCTCCATTTCTAATTCTATTTCTTTTGCATTTTCCACATCTGCAGTGACTTCCTCCACTCAAGTCTCAAACCCCTCAAAGTCAAAGGGTTGGAATCAACTTCTTCCAAATTCCTGCTAATATTGATATTTTGACCTCTTCCCATGAATCCTGAATGTTCTTAATGACATCTAGATTGGTGAATCCTTTCCAGAAGGTTTACAATTGACTTTGCTTGGACCCATCAGAGGAATCACTATCTATGGCAGCTATAGACTTATAAAATGTATTTCTTAAATAATAAGCCTTGAAGGTTGAAATTACTCCTGGTCCATGGGCTCCAGAATGGATGTTGTGTTAGCAAGCATGAAAACAACATGAATGCCATTGTGTGTCTCCATTGTCAATGAATAATAATATTTTGAAAAGAATCTTTTTTTTTTTTCTGAGCAGTAGTTCTCAACAGTGGACTTCAAATATTCAGTCAAATATGTTGTAAACAAAAGTGCTATCATTTGTTGTCCCATGTATAGAGCAAAAACAGATTAGATTTATCATCATTCTTAAGGGCACAATGCTTTTCTGAATGGTAAATGAGCATTAGCTTCAACTTGAAGTCACCAGTTGCAGTAGTCCCTAATAAGAGAGTCAGTCTGTCTTCTGAAGATTTGAAGCCAGACATTGACTTCTTCTCTCTAGCTATGAATATCTTAGATGGCATCTTCTTCCAATAGAAGGCTGTTATGTGTACACTGACAGCCTGTTGTGTAGCCACCTTCATTAATTATCTTATCTAGATTTTCTAGATAACTTGCTTCAGGTTCTACATAAGCCCTTGCAGCTTCACCTTGCACTTTTATGTTATGGAGACAGCTTCTTTTCTTAAACCTCATGAAACAATTTCTGCTAGCTTCAGAGTTTTCTTCTGAAGCTTTCTCACTGCTTTCAGCCTTCATAGAATTGAAGAGAGTTAGGGCTTTCCTCTGGATTAAGTTTTGGCATAAGGAAATGTTGTGGCTTGTTTGGTCTTATATCCAGGCCACTAAAGCTTTCTCTGTCAGCCATAAAGACGTTTAACTATCTTATCATTTGTGTGTTCACTGGAGTATCACTTTTAATTTCCTTCAAGAACTTTTCCTTTGCATTCACAAGTTGGCTAACTGTTTGGCACAAGAGGTCTAATTTTCGGCATATCTCAGCTTTCAACATGCCTTCCTCACAGGTTAATCATTTCTAGCTTTTTTCAAATGCATTTTAAAAATTTTAGATTTATTTTTTATTGAGATAATATTGGTTTATAACATTATATGTTTAATATGTACACCATTATATTTCTACTTCTGTATACAGTACAGCATGTTCACACCAAAAATTTCCATCTGGCAACATATAATTGATCCCCTTTGCCCATTTTGCCCTCCCCCCTACCCCTTCCCCTATGGTAACCACCACACAGTTCTCTGGATTTATATTTGCTTTTGTTTAGTTTGTTCATTTATTTTATTTTTGTTTGTTTGCTTGTTTTTGATACTTCACAGGAGTAAAATCATACAATATTTGTTATTCTCCATCTGATTTATGATTTTAAGTGAAAGATGTGAAAATCTTCCTTTTACTTGAATACTTAGAGGCCATTGTAGGGTTATTAATTGGCTTAATTTCAATATTGTTTTATCTCAGCAAATAAGGATGCCTGAGGAGAGGGAGAGAGACAGCAGAAAGGTTAGTGGAACAGTCAGAACATACACATTTATTGATTATGTTCTCCATCTTATATGGTCACAGTTTGTGGTTCCCCCAAACCATTACAATAGTAACATCAAAGATCACTGATCACAGATCATCATAATGAATATAATAATAATGAAAAAGTTTGAAATATTGTGAGAATTACCAAAGTGTAACACAGAGGACAGAAGTGAGCAAATGCTATTGGAAAAGTGATGCTGATCGACTTGCTTCATGCAGAGTAGCCACAAAACTTCAATTTATAAGAAACAAAACATGTTTGTTTGTGAAGAGTAATAAGGCAAAGCACAATAAAGCCAGGTATACCTGTATTTTAATCTTCTATTCTCATCTAATTCTAATTTTTTAGAAGTCAAGAAAGTTTTAAGCTCTGACTAGACAGTAGAAATGCATGAGAATAAACAGTGTGGGATAATTACTGTGTACATGAACACAATTAATTTTGCAAGTTTGGCTTACATTTTGTAACATACTCTCATCTTCAGAACATCAGTTTCTGTGTTTTTAATTTAACCAAAAAAAAAAAAAAATCCCCTACCATTGAATTTTGACAATAATGTTAGATACCAAATTATAATTAGTTGAAGAATATGTAATCCATATTGGACACAGTTCAGCATTTCTCTCAAATTGGAATATTAAATGGAAAATTAAGTAAACAAAGATACTGACCTAAACGTGTAGAATATTAAGCTTCAAAGATATTGTTTTTATTTTAATTTGGTTTATCCCTGGTGAGAGTGTCTTTATTTATTTTTGTGTCTCTAATTTAGCTGACTCTTGCCTTAAAATGAGCAAGAAATTCAAGATAAAGTAATCAAATACCTCACTCTGAGAATAAAAGATGTACAACAGGAACACATAATTAGTAAATTCACTCCTTTCAATATTGTTTTCTCAGAAGTAATTTCTTTTTCTACTCTCTAGTGGGTAGAAAAAGAATATTTCCTTGGAAGATCCACAGACTTTGGTGTTTTGTTATTGAAACTTCAAGGAGAAGAATCATTTGACCAAATGAAGTCAATTTTAGTTGATCAACAACAGATTAAGGAGGTAGAGCAAGGAGGTGTGGGAAATACATTTGGATAGGAAGGGTAAGATCTGCTTATGGCAAGTGTTGAAGGCACTTTTTGTTGCTGTGGAACACAACATCTCAGGTCTTGGTGACAAAATAATAATTGATTTTTATCTTTTAAATTTCTGTGGTTACCTGAGTTCACCTGGGCAGTTCTATCACAGGGTCTCTCATGTAGTCTAATCAGGTGTCAGCAGGGACTGCATTCATCTGAAGGCTCAACTGGACAAAGCAGTTATGTTGGCTGGCAGTTGTTGCCAACTGTCACTCAGGATTTCAGCTGAGACTGTCACGGAGGGTGCCAATGAAACATGTCTATGGGGATTTGGATTCTGACAGTAAAGTGTGGGCTCTGAGAGGGAATGTGTTAATAACAAGCATTCCAAAATACTCAGGCAGAAGCCACAGACATTCTTATGACCTAATCTTGAAGACCATGAAGCCACTTCTGTCATATTCTGTTGATCAAGTAAGTCAGTAAATCCAGCCCTGATTCAGCTGGAGGGAAAAGAGACTTTGCCTCTTGATGAGGGAAGAAGACTCCATTGTGGAAGAACATGAAGCATGGGACATATTGCCGCAGCCATCTGTGGAAAAGATAAACTGCCACAAAGGACGTAAAGAAATGTTTCAAAATAATAGGATCTCAACTAAGAGGTCTATTTTCACTGCTGCCATTATTCTTGTCCAGATTTCCACCATGTTTTACTTGAACTATCGAAGCAATTGTTCAGTTTGCTTGACTTCAGTCTATCCTCACCTTTAATCCACTTTTTCATCAATAGCCAGAATCCTGTTGACGTTAAACACTGAACATGTCACTCACAGTTAAAGCCCATAAATATCTTCTCATTACACCTAGAATAACTCAGTTCCAGATCTTTTCTCCAGGTTTGTCTCTATCCACTACCACACCAGGGATCTCCTTTCAACTTCTTAACTTTATGATGTTTGTTATTGCTTTAGACCCTTCCCAGATTCTCTTCTCTTAGACTGAAACACTCTTCTCAACCTCCTTTCTTGGCTATTGACTATTTATATTTTAAGTCTTATTTTGATTGTCACTAGGTCTATAAAGTTTATATTCTTTGTGTTTTCATAATACATCTATCAAAATATTTTTCACACAGAAATATAATTGCCTTATTTCTTAGTACTGTCCTCAAATAGATGATGAGATCAATAAATCTTCCTTCTTGCCCTAAATTACTTTTAATGGTATATTATAGTCTTCATTATCAGCTTCTATATATTGTAACAGATTATAAACATACTATTTATTGACATATTATATCTTCTATTGTCTTCTACTACATATGTCTGTGTGTATATCTAATAGGCATTTATATAATATTTCATGTGCCAACAGCATAATATACATCAGATTCTTCTCAAGCTCACATAGAACATTCTCTAAGGTAGACCACATTCTGGACCATAAGACACCTCAAGAAATTTAAAAGAATAGATATCAAATAAAGTATGCTTTCAGACCACAGCGGAATTAAACTAGAAGTCAATAAGAGAAAGATAGCTAGAAAATCCTAAGGTACCTAGAGATTATATAACACACTTCCAAATAACACATAGGTGAAAGAAAAAGTCTCAGGAGAACCAAAAAATATTTTTAACTAAGTAAAAATGAAAATGCAACAGATCAAATTTGGGAATACAGTGAAAACATTTCTAAGAGGAAATTTTATATTATTGAGTAAATTTATTAGAACAGAAAGGTCTGAAATCAATAACCTAAGTTTCCATTTTAAGAAACTAAAAGAAAGAAAGAAAGAAAGAAAGAAAGAAAGAAAGAAAAGCAATATAAATATAAAGCAAGAAGAAAACAAAAAAATTTTGTAGCATCAGTAAATTAAATTGAAAATAAGAAAATTAACAAAATCAAAGACATTATTTGAAAAGATCAGTAAAAGTAATAAACCATTAGCCAGGCTAACCAAGAAAAAAATAGAAAAGACACAAATTTTCTAATATCTGAAATGAAAGAGGGGCCATCACTACTGATCCCATGGATATAAAAAGAATAATAAAGAAATATTATGAACACCCTTAGGCTCACAAATTCGATATCCTAGACAAAATGCACCGATTCTTTGAAAAACACAATCTGACAAAACTCTCACAAAATGATAATCTGAATAGATCTATTTCTATTTTAAAATTTCAATCAATAATTAATAACCTTCCAAAACAGAAAGCACCAGGCCCAGATGAGCTCACTGGTGAATTCTACCAGACATTCAAGTAAGAAATTACACCAATTTTCTACAGTCTCTTCCAGAAAATAAAAGAATGAATACTTCCTAACTCATACTATGAGGCCAGCATTGACCTAATACCAGATAAAGACATTATAAACAAAGAAAAATATACTAATATCTATCATGAACATAGACATAAAATTTATCAACAAATATTGGCAAATTGAATCCAACAATGGATAAAAAATAATTATATGCCATAACCAAGTGAGATTTATCTCAGTTATGCAAGACTGGTTCAATATTAGAAGATTAATATAATCCATTGCATCTGCAAGGTAAAGAAGGACTATCTATAATCATATCATATATATATATATAAAGTATTTGACAAAA
This sequence comes from Lipotes vexillifer, assembly GCF_000442215.2. Taxonomy (NCBI): domain Eukaryota; kingdom Metazoa; phylum Chordata; class Mammalia; order Artiodactyla; family Lipotidae; genus Lipotes; species Lipotes vexillifer. Next base: position 462,511 of record NW_006798482.1, on the reverse strand, counting down.
TCCAACACATATTCATAATAAAGCTCTTAACAAACTAGGAATAGGAAGGAATCCCTGAACCTTGATAAAAAGCCTACAGCTAACATCATACTTACTGAGGAGAAACTGGTACCTTTAAATCTATGATGGTTAATTTCATGTGTCAACTGGACTGGACCTGGGAAGCCCAGATTAAAAATTATTTCTGAAGGTGTTCTGGATGAGATTAGCATACTGTTTAACTTATTAAAGTAGATTAGGAAAGTATTTGTCTCTCTATCTATCTAACATGTCAGTTCTTCCCAACTTGATCTAAGGATTTAATATAATCTCAATCAAAATCTCAGAAATTACTTTGTGAATATTGACAAACTTATTCTTTTTTTCCCCCAGTCCACTGTGTGTGCTTTTTTATTTGTTTGTGTTTTTTAAATTGAAGTATAGTTGATTTGCAATGTTGTGTTTATTTCAGGTGTACAGTGAAGTGATTCAGTTATATATATATTCTATTTCAGATGACAGACTTATTCTAAGGTTTACTGGAAGGTAAAAGGCCTAGAATAGCAAACAAAACAATAACAAAGATCAAAGTCAGAGGACTGTCAGTACCCAGCTTAAAGACTTACTATAGGGCTTCCCTGGTGGCGCAGTGGTTGAGAGTCGCCTGCCGATGCAGGGGACACGGGTTCGTGCCCTGGTCTGGGAAGATCCCCCATGCCACAGAGTGGCTGAGCCTGTGAGCCATGGCTGCTGAGCCTGCGCATCCGGATCCTGAGCTCCACAACGGGAGAGGCCACAACAGTGAGAGGCCTGTGTACCACAAAAATAAAAAGACATACTATAAAGATATAATAATAACAGTGGTGTTGGTCAAAGAAGACACAAGAAGATAAATGGAACAGACTACAGAAATTGACTGCACTAATACAGTCAATTAACATTTGACGTTTGACAAAAGATGATTCAATGGAGAAAGAATAGTCTTTTTTAAAAATGTACTGGAATAACTGAACATCCACACTTGGAAAAAAATAAACTAGACATAGGCTTTACACCTTTACATTAACTGAAAGTGGATCCTAGACCTACGTTTAAAATGCCTAACTGTAAAACCTCTGAAAGATAGCATAGGATAAAATTTGTGTGACCTTGGGTTTGATGTTGTGTTTTAGATACAACACCAATAGCATGATCCATGAAAGAAAAAATTGATAAGTTGGACATCATAACAGTTAAAAAAGGAAAAAATCTAACAAGATCCTTTTGCTCTGTAAAATATACCGTTGTGAGAATGAAAAGACATGCCACAGACTGGTAGGCAATGTTTGTGAAACATATACCTGATAAAGCACTTGTATCCAAAATATACAAAGAACTTTTAAAACTCAACTCTAAGAAAACAAACAACCCAATTTTTAAAAAGTACAAAAGATATGAATGAAAAACTCACTGAATAATATATACAGATGGCAAATAACATATGAAAACATGATCAACATCATATGTCATTAGAGCATTGCAAATTAAAAAAAAATAAGATATTACTGTACACCTAAAAACAAAAAAAACTAATAATACAAAATGCCAGCAAGGATGTGGATGACAGGAAGTCTCATTCATTTCTAGTGAGAATGCAAAATGCTACAGCCACTTTGAGAGAAAATTTGACAAGTCTTTAGGAAGTCTTACCATATCATCTAGCAATTGTGCTCCTTGTTATTTATTCAAGTGAGTTGTAAATTTACCTCCATGAAACTTGCACATGGAAATTTATAGCAGCTTCACTTATAAAGCCTCCAAAAATTGGAAGCAACAATGTCCTTCAGTAGGTGAATAGATTACTACATCTGTACAATAGAATATTATTTAGCACTAAAAAGAAATGAGCTATCAAGCCATGAAAAGACATGAAGAAAACTTAAATGCATATTACTAAGTGAAAAAAGACAATTGATTCCAATTGATTCTGGTATGACATTCTGAAACTGGCAAAACTATACGCAGTAAAAAGATCAGTGGTTGCCAGGGATTGAGGGAACGGAGAGATGAATAGGCAGAGTATGAAGTTTTTATGGCAGTAAAAATAATCTGTATGAAAATATAATGGTGGATCAACATCATTAAATAATTTTCAAAAACCATAGAGTATTCAACACCAAGAGTGAACGGTAATGTAAACTATGGAATATGGGCAATAACAATGTATCAATGTAGGTTTATCAATTATAACAAATATACCACTCTCACAGGGAGTACTGATAATGGGGGAGATTATGCAAATATGAGGTCAGCAGAAAGTATATGGAAACTCTCTGTACTTTCTGCTCAGTTTTGATGTGAACCTAAAACTGCTCTCTCAAACTGCTCTTTTTTTTTGTCTATTAAAAAAAAAAATCAGTTCCTAACATATAGAAACTTAATGTAATGATTCCAAAATAATCTGGAAGAGCAAAAATGCGAGAATATAAGAAAAAAAAATAACGAATATTCATTTTTTAAAAAACCTTTCTCTACCAAACACTAAAACTTATTTTAGTAAATGCTAACAAAATGATGATGTACTTGTGTAATAATGGACAGTCAGATTAACAAAGTCAAATGCACACTCATAAAAAAAGACCTGTAATACACACATGCATAGCACATAAAATGTCACCAATGACAAGTCACAAATTAATATATTAATCAATGAATAATGAAAGAAAAACTTCACTCTTTTAAAATACCCTCAATTTACATTCCCACCAACAGTACAAGAGGGTTCCCTTTTCTCCACACCCTCTCCAGCATTTATTGTTTGTAGATTTTTTGATGATGGTCATTCTGACTGGTGTGAGGTGATACCTCATTGTAGTTTTGATTTGCATTTCTCTAATGATTAGTGATGTTGAGCATCCTTTCATGTGTTTGTTGAAAATTTGTATTTCTTCCTTGGATAAATGTCTATTTAGGTCTTCTGCCCATTTTTGGATTGGGTTGTTTGGGTTTTTTTTGATATTGAGCTGCATGAGCTGCTTGTAAATTTTGGAGATTAATCCTTTGACACTTGCTTCATTTGCAAATATTTTCTCCCATTCTGAGGGTTGTCTTTTCACCTTGTTTATGTTTTCCTTTGCTGTGCAAAAGCTTTGAAGTTTCATTAGGTCCCATTTGTTTATTTTTGCTTTTATTTCCATTTCTCTAGGAGGTGGGTCAAAAGGATCTTGCTGTGATGTATGTCATAGAGTGTTCTGCCTATGTTTTCCTCTAAGAGTTTGATAGTGTCTGGCCTCACATTTAGGTCTTTAATCCATTTTGAGTTTATTTTTGTGTATGGTGTTAGGGAGTGTTCTAATTTCATTCTTTTACATGGAGATGTCCAGTTTCCTCAACACCACTTATTGAAGCGGCTGTCTTTTCTCCACTGTATATTCTTGTCTCCTTTGGAGAACAGTATGGAGGTTCTTTAAAAAACTACAAATAGAACTACGATGTGACCCAGAAATCTCACTACTGGGCATATACCCTGAGAAAACCATAATTCAAAAAGAGTCATGTAACAAAGTGTTCATTGCAGCTCTATTTACGATAGCCAGGGCATGGAAGCAACCTAAGTGTCCATCGACAGATGAATGGATAAGGAAGATGGAATATTACTCAGCCATAAAAAGAAATGAAATTGAGTTATTTGTAGTGAGGTGGATGGACCTAGAGTCTGTCATACAGGGTGAAGTAAGTCAGAAAGAGAAAAACAAATACCGTATGCTAACACATATATATGGAATCTAAAAAAAAAGGTTCTGAAGAACCTAGGGGCAGGACAGGAATAAAGACGCAGTTGTAGAGAATGGACTTGAGGACACAGGGATGGGGAAGGGAAAGCTGTGACAAAGTGAGAGAGTGGCATGGACTTATATATACTACCAAATGTAAAATAGATAGCTAGTGGGAAGCAGCCGCATAGCACAGGGAGATCAGTTTGGTGCTTTGTGACCAACTAGAGGGGTGGGATAGAGAGGATGGGAGGGAGACGCAAGAGGTAAGATATATGGAGATATATGTATATGTATGTATAGCTGATTCACTTTGTTATAAAGCAGAAACTAACATACCATTGTAAAGCAATTATATTCCAGTAAAGATGTTTAAAAAAAGAAAAAAGCCCTCAAAATATAAACCATAATAAATTCTAAATGTCTGAATATTTTCTTTGAAAAAAACAAAGGAGAAGAATATAAAAATAGAATAAAGTAAAATAGTTTGTACTCTTACCAAATCATTCCACTTCAAGGAATCTAGATTCAAGACATAAACAGGGATATGGAAAAATTTTTATATATAATATTATCTATGGGCAACATAGGCAATTGGGAATAATTGAAAACAGCCTAATTCTTGCAATAAGAGAATGATTAAATAAATTTTGGCACACCTTTAGTATGTACTACTGTGCAGTCATTAAAAATATGAATACACATACATAAGACTAAAAGAAAATATAATATAGTCTGTGTTTTGTTTCTTGATTCTGGAGAATGAATAGGGTATATATATATATATATATATATATATATATATATATATATAATTTATTTATTTGTTTTTTGCCTCTTTTCTGTGTTTTCCATATGTTCTAGGAAGCATGTGCAAAGCATATGCATTATTTTCCCAATCTGATTACAATAATCAATATTATTAGTATATTAATTTTTAGGAGATAATGAATGCCTAAATTATAGCAGTGGCAGAGAAAATAAAATAGAGAAAAATTTTGTGCATGTTAATACAGACTAGAATTTTGGGATTATGAGGCCCCAAGATTGGGCTGAAGACCAAGAAAATAAAGAAGTAAAAATAATGTTAACATTCTTAGCCTGAGTAATTGAAAGTTGTTGACATCTTAAATACACATATATACACACACGTTATTTTATTTATTTTTAGAAGTAATGAATAATATGTTTGAGGTGAGGATTTTTAAAAAACATTTATTGGAGTATAGTTGATTTACAATGTTCTTTTAGTTTCTGCTATGCAGCAAAGCAAATCAGTTATACATATACATATAACCACTCTTTTTTAGATTATTTTCCCATATAGGTCATTACAGAATATTGAGTAGAGGTGGGGATTTTTAATTCTGTTTCAAACTTGAGTTTGCAAAGTCGGTGGCATATTCAGGAGAACTATTGCCCAGGACTTTAAGAATTCTATTTAAAATTCCATTATTATGCATAACATAAGACATATAACAAAACCTTTCTGTAATGTGATATCTATAAAGAATTAAAAAATAAAACTATGTCATATTTTGCCCACCAGGATATTATAGAAACTTTGACTACTATTTTATGTCATGTGTGTTGATTTCATTCTGGCTAAAAGACCCTCTAATTTTTCAGATATTTGAGAGAGGGATCTCCCTTGAAATCCTACAGATGAGAACCCACAAAATCTATTCCTCTTAACCCTGCCAGCATTTCAGATATGTACCTCAAAAGAAGTAATGCTTCACAGCAATTTTAAGGTTTCAAAACCTCTCATAGAATTCAGAACATGAACAAGATACCAGTAACATTCAGAAATGTGTTTCAAATTAAAATACATTTTTGAAAAGCCTCAAGTCAAGTTGAAATGAGTAACTAGAGGACTTCATTTTGAATGCAGAAAGAAGCTCTGCTTCAGCTACTGTCAATGCAAAATACATAGTTAAATTAGAGCATTTCTTTTTCCCTAATGGAGGCACATCTTTTGATAACTGAAACAGTGCCTCTGGGATCTAATCCAAAAAAAGCAGCCATTATGCAGCAAATCTGAGGGGAACAGAAATCCCTGAGAAATCTTGAATCAGCTGCTGCTTTTGAAGAAATTGACTCAGAGATCTCAACGTGGTCCAGAGATGCCAATCAAAGGTTCATTGCAAATGAAGACAACTTATTATTCCATGTAAAATGAGGGACTATTTTTCCCCTAGGGGGAAAAAAAAATTGTTGTGGATAATTTCACAGGTTTTGGCTTTCTGAGGGATCTAGAGCCAGAGTGAACATTGCAGCAAACCTAAAAGAGGTCTTACTTTGTGGTAGCATCTCAACAGAATATTTAAAGTTAGGTAATGGGATGAGCAAAACCTTGTGTCTTCAGGTAGCAAAATATTCTTATTTCTTAAGCTGCAAACAGAATTTAAAAGAACTCTCCTTCTGCCAATAACCTGAATCAATTTTAATGGAATTTTGTCAAGATAGTTTGTAACAAATAGCATGTTTTGAAAAATATTCCAAATGACTCACTTGAAAAGACGTGCGGTCTAATAGCTGCTTAAGAGTTATCCACATCCACAAAGCATCTAGCCTTGGCATCTACTCTATATTGTTATTCAATGGTTCTTTTTATTTCAGTCAATTAGCAAATAATAAAAATAATAACAATAATTAATCTTTAGTGTCTATCATGTATTTGGTAACAAGAACAATAGGTTTCTTAAGAAATGTAGGATTTAATTTCTGCCAAGTAGGTGTATGTTCATGTGTTTGGTAAGAATACATGCCATGTATAATAATGCATGCATAATATATGTACACACATAATACTATACCATGTGAGGGGTACAATATGCTTTTAGAAACATTTGAAGGAGAGAGAGAGAGTCCTGCTTGAAAAAGGTCACAGGTGAACACTGAAAATTGAAGAGAATCATTGGAATTAAAGAATATGGGAGGCATATTCTAGAGACAGATGTAAAATGGGTGCTTGGTAGCCATGGTGCACCAGCATGATAAAAACAAATGGTTAATTTAGGAAATGGCGAGAAATGCATCGTAAAAGTCAACTGAGGTTATATTGCCAAAGATTTTGGGAGTCAGACTCAGAAGTTTGGGCTTCTGAAGTCTATAGAAACTGTCTGAATTTAGAAGAAATTCTTGAATTAGTAGAATTTTGACATGATGAAAATGAGTCCTTCCTTTATTCAACCTGTATATTTTTATTAAAGTTACATGCAAATATGACTAAGTGGACTCTTCTTCCACGATTCCTCAAACGTTCCCTTCATAATGTGTTCATACTTGTGTCTGTCAATTTGTCTTATTAATTGTTGTACCCCAGCATTCTCCAGTGTCTGACATTTAACAGGCACTTAGTTGATTTGTTAAAAGAGCAGATCAAATCAACCCACAGTATATTTCAAGTCTATGCTTTGTGAGTGTAGACAGCTCTCAAACAGTCTTTAGGCCCCACGTATCTTCAATGAGAATTTTAGAATATTTTTCAAAATGTAATTGCTTTTGCAGGGTAGGGCCTAAGCAAGAATTTTAATTCTAGGAGTCCATACGAGTTTGGGAATAGGTCAAATAATTTATAATAGTACTTAGGGTTCAGTATTTGGGGTATGTCTTTGATTTTTCAAACAGGGTTTAACCTTATAATAAAACTTGGTAACACTAGAGACACTTTCATCATTGTCAGTGACCAGCTGGTGTCCCTTAGATCTTTCAGTGAGCTTCCACTGGTTTCCAGCTGCCAGCATCTGCATCTCTTTGTGTGTAATTGTTTTCCTCTTCAGGAACTGTAAATGCTGTTTCACTTGTGTGAGTGGCAGAATAAAAGTGCCAAAAAAATTAACATCCATGTGAGTAAAGAATCAATGACTAAAAGTTGATATATAAACACCCCATTTCCCTCACTTCTTAGTGAAAAGAGAGTTTCCTTGTGATTTAATCTTGAGTCACCACTCTAATGGGTGACTTAATACATCTTTTACTAGCTCTCTTCTTGTATCACTTCCCTACTTTCCTAACCATGTGTCACTGCACCTCAGAATTAATTGATTTGCACTCAAATATTTGTTTGAAGGTCTTATCCTTTGTAAGACCAAATTAATTCAGCAACAAATTGCAAAGCCCTTGATCAAGTTTTCCCTCCTAGGCTAGTCCAGGAGATTCACATCTAAATCATGAACTGAAAGCACAATACCATTGGAAACTCATGATCCTCTGGATTCCACTTCAACTCTCTCTGCTAGATGAAGCCTTTGTTTTGGTCTCTTGTTTGTATGAATATTTTATGTCTCCTCCTTCATCAAAATGAGGACTTTGACAAATTCCCAATTACTACTTCACAGAAAAAGTGTTAAAATTAACATAGGAATATGATCTTCAGATATTATATGAAATTGAAATTTTGTGATGTTATATGAATATTTACTCTATTATGAGGAATATGCCACATTGATGACAACGTATTTTTTTTCTCATTTTTCAGTGGAGCCAACTGGTAATGAGCAATGGGGAAAGGATGATGAGCACCAATCTAAAATGAGCTGGAAAACAGAAATCATAAGAAAATAACTTGCTGTAGTTAGGTATGATTTTTAGAAGTTAATCTTCCCACACCTAACAGGAATTTGAGTATTGAATTTTGCATATTTTTTCTGTAACTAAAAAGTTTTTGGATTTAGTGTCCAGAGATTAGAGTTGTTCAGAATGAAGGCATTGGGACACAATTTACAAATTCCCTGTCATGAAATCTGAAAGCATTAGGATGGTTCAAGATAGTTCAGAGTGCTTGTTAATATCTCCAAATCCCATTGAAATTACAGATTAGAAATATTCAAAATGGAACAAGTCCATAGAATTGAAAAAAATAATCAGGAGTAAAGACTAACAGTGAACCCAAGATATTGATGGATTCTGTTCTATTTCACTGGCTAAGACCTCCAGCACTGTGTTGAATAAGAGTCATGAAAGCAGATACCCTTGACTTTTTCCCAAATAGAGGATTCCCCTCTATTCTTATATTTTCTGATAATTTTTATCATGAATGGTTGTTGAATTTTTTTCAAATTATTTTTATTTAGCAGTTGATATAATCATATGATTCTTCTTTATTAGTTCATTAATATGATGGATTACACTGATTGATTTTTGAATACTGAGCCAGCCTTTCAGCCCTGGAGTGAACCTAATTTTGTCATGGTGTATAATTCTTTTCATATATCACTTAGTTCTTTTGACTTCTTTTTGTTAAGGACAAATGAATATATATCCACCTATATTCATGGAGGATATTGGTCTATATTTTTATTTGTTTATTTTTTATTTTGTACTGTCTTTGTCTGGTTTTGATATCAGGATAATACTAACATCACAAAATGAGTTAAAAGTGTTTTCTCCTCTTCTATATTCCAGAAGAGATTGTGTAAAATCTGTGTTAGTTCTTCTTGTAATGTTTGGTAGATTTATCCAAAGAGATCATATGGGCCTAGAGATTTCTTTTTTTGAGAGTTTAAATTACAAATTCAATTTTCTTAATAGCTATAGGGAATTCAAGGTATCTATTTCATATTGGGTGGGTTTTGGTTTTCAAGGAATTAGTCTACCTTGTCTAAATTGTCAAATTTATTTGTGTATAGATATTCCTCGTATTCTCTTATTATCCCTTTAATGTCTACAGGATCTGTAGTGCTATCTCCTGCTTCATTCCTGATATTGGTATTTGTGTCTTCTCTTTTCCTCTGTTATTCTTGCTATATTTTTGTCAATTTCATCAAATTTTCCAAATAAAAGAACTTTGCTTCATTGATTTTTCTATATTGTTTTTCTGTTTTCAATTTGATTTTCTTATTTCTTTTCTTCTTTATGCTTTGGATTTAGTTTGTTCCTTTTTGTTCCTTGAGATGGGAGCTTAATTTACTGTTTTGATTCTTTTTCTCTTTTCTAATGCATGAATTTGGTGCAACAAATTTCCCTCTCAGTACTGCTTTAGCTTTTTGATTTTTTTTTTTTTTTTTTTTTTTGCAATATGTGGGCCTCTCACTGTCGTGGCCTCTCCCGTTGCCGGACGCGCAAGCTCAGCGGCCATGGCCCACGGGCCCAGCCGCTCCGCGGCATGTGGGATCCTCCCAGACCGGGGCACGAACCCGCATCCCCTGCATCGGCAGGTGGACTCTCAACCACCGCGCCACCAAGGAGGCCCAGCTTTTTGATTTTGATATTCTTTATTTTGACATGTTGTGTTTTGATTTTCATTTAGTTTGATGTATTTTTAAAAATTCTCCTGAGACGTCCTATTTGACTAATGGTATAATTTGTAGTTTTGATTTAGTTTCCAAGTGTTTGTAATTTTTTGTGTTATCTTTTTGATATCAACTTCTAATTTGGTTCCACTGTGGTTAGAGAACACACTCTATATTATTTCAGATTTATTAAAATTTTGAAGTTTGTTTTTTGATCAAAGAAATTGTTTATCTTGGTATATGTCTGTGAGCACTTGACAAGAAAGTGTATTCTACTGTTGTTGAGTGGGGTGTTCTATAAATATAATATCTATTAGACACTGTTGATTGATGATGTTTTTGAGTTTTTCTATATCCTTTCTGATTTCCTGTGTAGTTTTTTAAATTAATTTTTGAGAAAGGGGTATTGAACATTCCAACTCTAAATATGGATTTGTCTACTTTTCTTTCCAGTTCTATTGGCTTTTGCTTCACTTATTTTATAATTATGTTATGTTGTTGGTGCATACGTTTTAGGATTGCTAAGTTTTCTTGGAAGATTGGCCTTTGTATTATTATATAAATCCTTCTTTACCTCTGATAATTTTCTCCACTCTAAAGTCTAATTTAACCAATATTAATATAATCTCTCATGCTTTCTTTTAATTGGTGCTTTCTTGACATACCTGTTTCCATCCTTTTACTTTCAATCCCTATATAATGTTATATTCAAAGTGAGTTCCTTTTACACAGCATATAACTAGGTCATGTTTTTTAACCCATTCTGACAGCCTGCCTTTTAGTTTTAATGTTCCCTCCATTTTACTGTTGAGCTTACTCATGGAGCTTCTTTTCTTTGTTTTTTATTTTGTTCAGTTTCCATTTGGTTCTTCTTTATGCTTCTATTTCATCTCTGAGACTTTTCATTTTTTTTCATTTGTTTCAAGTGTCTTATAATTGCTCCTTGAAGCACTTGTTTCTTTATCATGGCTACTTTAAAATCTATGTCAGATAATTATAATATCTCTGTCATCTTGTGGTAATTGTCTTTCCATCCAGTTTGAAGATCTTCTTTGTTCTTGGTGTGATGAATAATTTTCAACTGAAATCTTGACTTTATGTTATGAGACTCTGGATATTATTTAAACTTATAATTTTAGTTGGCTTGTTCTGACACAACTTTGATATGAGAAGAAGAGGCACCACTTCAGTACAGCCAGGTGGAAGTAATGAAGTCTGGGTCTCCACTGATAACTCCACCCCTCATTGTTGCTTGGTGGGATAGGAATTTTGACTTCCTCTTTGGCCTCTACTGATATGTCCCTTGTTGGAGGGAGTAGTGAAGGCATCATTACTGTTCTCCATGTGGCCTCACAGACACCACAGTGGAGGGATAGGTATATTTTTGATGGCAGTGAAAGTCCTGACTCTCTACTGGGTCTCCTTCTCACATCACCCCGACAGGGACAGGTGAGGCACTTTGTTAGTGCTGGTGGGGATGGAAGTCCTGGCTCCCCAATTGTCCATCACAGCCATTTTGGGGGAAGAGGAAGCTTGTTATCATTGAGAAGGATGAATATTTTGCCTACTACTTAGTCTTCTCTGACTAAAACCCAAGAAGAGTTTTGAGATGCCATGTTACAGCCAGTGAGGTTGGATATCTCAGCTCACCACTCAGTCTTTGCCAGTATGGTTGGGGTGGGATAACAGGTTTTGTTTTGTTTTGTTTTGTTTTTTAATATGTTAGAGTAGACCTATCATTAACTTAAAGATTTTTTTTTTTTTTTTTTTTTTTTTTGGTCTTGCTAGGTTGCCCCTTTCTTCAGCTAGAAAGAGAAGAGTTTTGTTGTGGCTCTTTTTTTCTGCAATGATTGACATTTCTGGACAGATTCATCAGCTCCAAATTTGGGATATATGAAGTAAAAAGAAAACAGGGAACTCATCATCATGTAGCTTCTTGTGTTCTGAGTTCCCTAATTTATCTTCTTTTCTGCAGTTTTCAGATGTGTGTGTGTGTGTGTGTGTGTTTGTGTGTGTGTGTGAAAGAGAGAGAGACAGACAGAGAAAGAGAGAGAGAGAAAGTAATGTGTCCAGACTTTAAAATTATACTTAGTGGGGGGAATGGGGAAAAGTATGTCTACTCTATTTTCCCAGAAACTGCAGTCCAAATTATATTTTTATGAAAAAGTTGTAGGACTTAAAATCCAGGTGTGCTGTTTATTCTATTTTTGTCCCTCTTAAATTTTTTTTTCTGTATAATCTTTACCCCGGAAAACTAACCTCTACAAATTGCAACATTTGTGTTTTCATGCCCTCTGGCTTCCTACTGGGTTTAGCCATGGAATACATTTACAAAAGACTGGAAGTTCTTTAGAAAGAACCAGGAGAAAGATGTTAGGGTAATTATTTTCTTTCCTCACTCCCTGCCAGGCCATAGTCCTAGCAGTGACTCCATTCCTCTAGGCATGGTCATAGTAACGCCTTGCACTGCTCTTGCTGGGGGAGTAACAAGCCTACGGCTCACAAGATCTCCTCAGTGTTGTTCCTAGTGCTTTCACATCTTTTGTTGGTTTCCTCAACCCAATACTGACCTGTGTACTCACAACTGACCCTTAAAAAAATGCGGGGGGTTAGGAGCACTGACACCCAACAACACTACCACCCTAGCCCTGCAGTTGAAAACCTGTGTATAACTTTCCTGTCGACCTTCCATAGAGTGGTAACCACATTCAAAGATTCAACTAAGTACAGACTGTGTAATACAGTATATATATATAATACAGTATAAATACATACAGTAGTATGTATTTACTGAAAAAATTCATGATAAGTGAAACCACACAGTTCAAACCAGTGTTGTTCAAGGGTCATCTGTACTTCCTTCATAAAACTCTCTTCAAATATTTGTTTCCTGCTGGGAATCTGATTGAAGTTATTATTATTATTTTTTAACTCTGCCTCTCTTTGGGGTAATTGGATGTAATGTCCCACAGCTCAAGTTGGTGTTGATTACATGTAAATAGGAAGTGAGGAAAAACATATTATTTAGTATCTCCTAATAATCTGTCACTATATAACAAGTGTCAGCCTCTTTTTTGAGGTTCAGCTGGTTCTCATGTGATCATTGACTCAATCATGTGAAAATCACATGGATCATGGGAGAAATATTACTAAACCATTCCCAGTTAAACCTTGGGGAAGACTTATTTAAATTAACCTTGTTGAAACTGCCTTAGTTTTGATAAGTAGAAAGACAAATATAGAGTTACCAGTACAGAATGATGTAGACATATATAAATAAATATATTTATTATCTATTAAAAAGCTGAATTTTTGATTTTGTCTAAACTCTCCACATATTTCAAAAAATTTCTCTATCCATTCTTCCATTTTCCTGATGAAGAAAATTGGTCCTTCCCTTGATAAGATTCATTTTCAAAACCATTTATAGATTTGTCACTTTCCTAGTTCTCTCTTCTGTAGAATTCATTTGATCATCAGCATTTCCGATTCTTCTGTCAAGTCTCTTCCCTTTTATTCCCATAAATGAAGCTGCTTTGCTGAATAAGGTGATGGGCAACTTGTAAGGAGATTTTAACCTGTACTTTTAAAAAGGGTACAACAGGCCCAAAACAGAGTCACTTATGCTAAGTCCACATCATGAAATGGAGACAATACCTAACTTAATTGCAGTTTCAACCTCCTCCAGGAACGTAATCTTAACTGGTCAGTTTGGCACTTTCTGGTCAGCCCTAGTGAGGTAATCTACCTGATAGACCCCTTTTGTCCCCTAAAAGAAGATGACCTTGCCTGAAACAATCTGCGTTTTCCTTATACCTCTCCTATTTCTGCCTATAAAAGTACTCCATTTTGTACAGCTCTTCCAAGTTCCTTTCTATTTGCTAGATGGGATGCTGCCCAATTTATGAATCACTGAATAAAGCCAATTAGGTCTTTAACTTTACCAAGTTGAATTTTGTTTTTTAGCAGATTTTTGGAATTTGTTCATATAAATGGTCTGCTGAAAATATGCACTATGTGTCCAGCTGATTTTCATCTTAAGTAACAATGGGATCTTCATCTTTGGTAACTATGGGAACTAAACCATAGTGACAGATTAAAGTACAAGACTGGTGCTAAGAACTTTGGCCCAAACTAGTGATATCTCCATTCATTTGAAATCTGTCTGTGTGCATAACCTTAGTTTAAATAGAGGACATTGGTGAGGTACCAACTGACACATAGTGAGAATGATCTGGTTGCCACATAACCACTGGGTTTCAAAAGGATACTGTGAGTCTAATTCTGTAAAAGAAGAACTTATGAAAGTAAGTTTGAAAGGTTGGGGAGAATAGACAGAAATACCTAAAAGCCTTGGATTTTTACTTTAGTTAGAAACAAACTTGATTTCGGTTAAGTCTCTTAACCTTTTAATCTTAGATCCTTTCTCTTAAAAGCACTCCTTACTTATACCCATCTCAACTTTCTGTAAAGAAAAATTCCATCAGCAAATGTATAATCATCCTAATTTTAGCCCAAAAGATAGAGTGATGTTGTTTATATTACAACTTTGCATTTTATGGAATTTTGAGACTTCTTATATACATACAACAGAAGAAATCCACAATATTATCCATTCATTTGTGTCATTTGGCAAATATAAATGTATTCTAAATAAATAATGTGATGGAGTGATTATGGATATAGAGATATATAAGAAAAAAGTTATTTCTGAAAGTTTACAGCCTTATGTTTGTCATAAGCTTTTATATATACATAAAAGTAAGTGGGGAACATGGCAAATGAGTGTAACTAATATTAATTGTTCCTGAGACTGGAGTTTCTCAGGAAGAATTCCTAGGAAATAAGGCTACAGCCTTATTTTAACATGGGAAAACATTTGAATAGAGAAAAAAAAATAAGGGAAGATATTTCAGGCCTGGGGGTATTTGAAGAACTGTAAGGAGGGCAATTTAGAGGAGATAAGCACTGACTATAAAGCTGAAAGGGAGCACTGAGTCTTGCTGTGGGGTTCTGCATACCCTGAGGTGATGAAATTCCAAAAAAAAAGCCCATGAATGGAAGTCAGAACCAGTTCCAGGCTTGGATCCCTCAATAACTAACTGTGTGACCTGAATAATTCACTTAGTTTCTCTGGGAATTTGTTTCTCCTTTTTGTCAAAGGGACAGATGATTGGATTAAATATATACTTAGATCTCCTTTAGTACTAAAAATGTATTATTAATGACATTCTCTAATGACCAATAGAGAAGAAATTAAGAGTTTTGAATTGGGAAGTAATGAGATGAAAACAGCGTTTCAAGAAAGGTAATCTTGTTTTACTTGGCTGGGTGTGAACAAGGAAACCCTGGTGCAAAGGAGCTAAGACTCAGGGCTCAACAATTCTTCCAGCCTTACTTACTGTTTTAACTATTGGTGAAGAGAAAATAAAAATATTTCCTCTCAGGTCACTTCTCATCACGTTTTGAAATAGCCAATACCAAAGTATACCTGCCTTTTTCATGAGTTTATTTTTCCTTGGTATTTGGTTTTCAAATGAGGGTCATTTTGTTTTAAATGAGAAATGAAGCCCCACTAACACACACAAAGTATTGACATTTAAGAAAATTTGTTTCTGTGGATGTTCTATGAAACATCAATATATTTCAACATATTGTCTCACTAAATGTAGCTCTTCAAGTGTTGCAAGGACTTGGTGAAAATCTGAAGCTGACTAGGAAACTTTAATCAGCAATATAAATATATAAATATCAGCAATGGAACATTAAGGTATGATGCAAACTTTTTACTTTCACCACTTCGTGTCCTGAAAGTCTTTCTCTTTCTGACAACTTTACCAACTCTTTGTATTTATAATGCTTTTTTTTTTCCCCCCCAGAACAGCTGCTGCCTTGATTCAGACACAGAGTGGATTGGAAGAATGTAAACCCAGGGCCTCAGATGCATCTACTATATCTAAGAGAGTCACAGCGTGATATTTCTTGATTCTCTGTTCCTTCATACTGTTTTCTTTTTTGCTATAAGTGACATAAATAGATGACCATGTGTGATGACCATGAACCACTGACAGAATTTGAAATTGTCCTTTCTATTGCCACCATTTCTTGAAATAAATTGTCACCAAATTTTGTGGTAATTTAACTCTTAGTCCTGTTTTTATACTCCTGGTATGTGATTTTGAAATCCTTAGCTCTGGGAAAACAGAAATTAGAAATGTAATGTAGGACTGACTTCAAAAATAAAAGGTTTTACCTGATTTCCATTTTCACAGAGAGATAGGATAAGGAGTTGCTATGGCTGCAGGGAGCAAGGTGTTTCTGGTCTTCTTTCCAACAGGGCTGTACCCTCTTCTGTTTGCTTCTGCTATGTCAACCCATCATGGCTGGCTGATTTACTTCCCTTTGTGTTCAGACTCAAGACTCCTGACTCTGAGCCAATTGCAGGGAAGACACAGTCCCCATCACCAGACATGGTCTAGGTGAGTCTTGCTGTTCAAGATCTGATAGCTCGCAGTGTGAAATGATCCCAGGATACCATTTTTCCAAACTGTGTGTTGGTTCTTGCCACAATTTCTCAATTTGATGCTTCCATGCTACACTAGAAATACAGAAATGGTGTGAGAAAATTCACTGATATGTGTCCTTACTCTTCATCTCCCTCTTGAGTAGGGTGAGAACCCTTTCTTCATTGTTCCACTCAGGGCTGTAATTTTCTTACTAAGTTGATTGATTATTAGGAATTCAGTGGCTTATCTGTTCAGATATCTGCTCACTTCAGAAAACCTTCCTTACTAACCAGGTCAAATTTTCACCAGTCCAAGTCAAGACCAATTTTATATGCTCTTCTTGTAAAATAAGAATTAGAGCCCATTGACCACAGGGAGGGCTTCCCCTTCCAAAAGTCCCCATTAGAACTTCTTTTTCATATCTCCTGTTCTGCTGCTGAAGTCATTTTCTCTCTTCCTTGTAGATTTTTTTTTCTCATTTTCTAACACCCTAATCAAGCATTTGTGACCACAAAAACACTTTGTGGTTGTGGTTTATAATTTCAAAGGTTTCCAGTGATCTTTCTGGGGAAAATCAGAAAAAAATTGGGTGTTTGACTAGAATGGTTATTGAATTATATAGTTCTTGTATTAAATGCCTGTCAATATGACCCCCTTGGTGAATAAAGTACTCCTTAGAGACATAACAGCTTTAATTCTTGATCCCCTAATTTCAGTCCTCAGACCCTGATTTGGTATCTGAATCAAAATGCACTCTCATCAACAAATAGTGCTGGGACAACTGGATATCCACTTGCAAATAATGACATTGGACTCTTACCTTATGTCATATACAAAAATTAATTCAAAATGGATCAGCAACTATCTATATGAGCCCAAATCATAAAACTATTAGAAGAAAACATAGGCATAAGTCTTCATGACCTTGAATTTGACAATGGATTCTTACATATGATCCTAAAAGCACAAAAAAGAAAAATAGATAGATTGGACTTCATCAAAATTTTAAAGAATTGTGCATTAAAAGATATTATCAAGAAAAAAGAGTATATAAAGAAAAGGAGAAATATTTGCAAGTCATATATTTGATAAAGGTTTAATACCCAGAATATATATATATGTACCCTACAACTCAACCAAAAGACAAGCAAATCAATTTTTTTAAATGGAGAAAGGGCTTTGAATAGACGTTTCTCCAAGAAGGTAAACAAATGCCGAACAAGCATATGAGAAGATACTCAACATCATTAGTCATCAGAGAAATGCAAGTCAAAACCTCAGTGAGGGACTTCCCTGGTGGAGCAGTGGTTGAGAGTCTGCCTGCCAATGCAGGGGACATGGGTTCGAGCCCTGGTCCAGGAAGCTCCCACATGCCATGGAGCAGGTAAGCCCGTGTGCCACAACTACTGAGCCTGTGTTCTAGAGCCCGTGAGCCACAACTACTGAGCCTGTGAGCCACAACTACTGAAGCCCATGCGCCTAGAGCCTGTGCTACACAACAAGAGAAGCCACCACAATGAGAAGCCCAAGCACCGCAACGTAGAGTAACCCCGCTTGCTGCAACTAGAGAAAAGCCTGCGCGCAGCAACGAAGATAATGCAGCCAAAGATAAATAAATTTAAAACAAAACAAAAACCAAAAAACAAGAAACCTCAGTGAGATATCACTTCACACCTACTAGGAAGGCTATGATAATTTTTAAAAAAGGAAATACATTGTACATTGATGGTGGGAAGGTAAAATGGTACAGCTGCAGTGGAAAACAGTTTGGCAGTTTCTCAAAAAGTTAAATATAGAATTGCCATAAACCCCAGCAATTCTACTCCTAGGTATATATCCACGAGAGTTGAAAACAGAGACTGAAAGAAATACCTAGGCCAATTTTCACTACAACATTATTCACAGTAGCCAAAAAGTGAAACGCCTAATTGTCCATCAGTAGATGAATGGATAAGCAAAATGTGGTCTATCCATACAATGGAATATTATTCAGACATAAGAAGGAATGAAATTCTGATCCATGGTGCAACTTGGGTGAACTAAGCTAAGTGAAATAAACAAGACCAAAAAAAAAATCATTTCATTGATGTGAAATATATAGAATAGCCAAATTCACAGAGACAGAAAGTAGTTTAGAGGTTACTAAGTGTTGGAAGGAGGGGGAAATGGGGAGTTATTGTTTAATGGGTACAGAATTTCTGTTTGGGATGGTGGAAAAGTTTTAGAAAGTGTAGTGATAGTTGTATAACATTGTGAATGTAATTAATGCCATTGAATTGCATACTTAAAATAGTTAAAATGGCATAAAACTTGCTTTTATGTTACACGCATTTTATTACAATAAAATTTAAAAATTAAAAAAATGCATTCTTGGCACAAACTCAGATGTGTCCTACAGCATTTCATCCAAAAAAGTTAGAACCCAAGCACTATGATATACAAATATACTATATAGAGAGAGCAAGGTTGAAGTTTCTAGATAATTTAGAGTCATTACAAACTGCATTAATAGAAACATCTGAAGCCAAAACAGAGAATCAATGTAGTGTAGAAAGTCAGAATAGTAAGAATGTGGATGTGGAGTCAAAGAGATCAGTATAGGGTTGGAACTTCCATGGAACTGACTCTTTTATCTATTTGCTGCATGATTTTGGACAAGAAGCTTAAGTGAAGTTAAGCTTCAGTTTCATCATTTGTAAAGTCCATAATAATATCTCCTCCATGGGGCTTTGAGAAGACAGTATGCTAGAAATGTAAATCCATTAACCCTGGTGTCAATTATGTGACAAGTGGCCAATGAATTGCATTTATAACGCACTCGATTTGGCTTCTCCATTTATTTTCTCTCCACTCACCACCCCTTAGGCAATACACTAAACTTTCTTTGGGATGGATCAATAATTTATTTTTGCAATTTTCCGACAGTGTTCTTACTTCTCATTTCATCTCTGTAGTAATAAAAGGAAAAAAAATCATAAAGATTCAGAGAAAAATGTCTGATTTGTCTTTTGTGCCTGGGGAAGAATCATAGACCTGCCTTTCCCCTTTTTCCTCACTCTTGCCTCATGCTGTACCCCTAGCCCTTTTCATTTCTCCTTTAATGGATTCCCACAGAACACAAGCAAAGATGTTTGGCCCTGAGCTGGGCATCTGAGGAGCTGGCAGAAGGGAGGATGCTAAAGCGGGAGCGTCAAAATTATCTTTTTGAGTTATTACTCAGCTCCAGTCTCCTGCAGTTCAGCTGGTACCTGAGTTCTAGTCTTCATTCAACCCTAAGAAGAGAGATTTTTAAAAAGTAATGCAAGGAAACTGGAGTTAGGTCCCTCTTGTTTTTGAACAAAATTAAGTACTGTTTGCTTTAGTATATGAGGGGCTGAAAGGGGATGGTTGGAGAGTGTAGATATTCTGTTGAAATCTTAGCAGTGACACATGATGGGAACTTAGACGTTTTACACTGTACTACACCCTTCTAATATTGTGCCATCTTGGCACATTAGTGGAGGTTGAGGCTGAGATGCAGTATAAATGCTGAACTAATTAATTATAATCAGCGATATTGCAATGGATTCCATATGACACCAAGATCGCTGGCAGAATCTTGGCTGTGTGCAAGGTTTTCACAGCCCTTTTAGATTAATTATCAAAAAACATAGCTTATTTGTGCTGTGTCCTAGAATCCCACTCTTGTGGTTCCCAACTTTTCCAAAAGGGGGATTTTAGAGCAATAATGCCCCTAAAAGGAACTTGAAGTAATAGAGGCTGAGATACAAAGGGTTATTATTTTTCTGCACCCTGTCTATATCCAAAAATCTCACCTCAAGTAAGATAGTACATGTGAGGCCTTGCACAAACTTATCTAAACCCCAAAGGTAAAAACTTTCCTGATAAAACAAGAGGCTTTCAGAAGGAGTCAGCCCTCTTGCTGCACCTTGGACAGGCTTCCTACTCTCTGGTCCGGGAGATCATCGGTTCATGCCCCAAGATGCTAGACAAATGACAAGCAGATATGTTTGCATAATTCTCATTACGTTTACCGTAGTTCAATGTAATTTCCCCAAATGTTTCACTTATTTTATTTCAGAGACTGTGAAAGTTAGGATTTTGAAGTATAAGCCTGCATCTGTAATCCATTTATGAACTCGCTCTAGTGCAATTGTGAAGAGAGAGAGAAAAAAAAAGTTGTGGGGAGGAATTATTTGGAGTTAAAAAAAAAAAACGCATTGAAAAACAAGGAGAGGGGAGTGAGAGCACATCTGTTTTTGTAAGAAATCATGGAACCTGGCCCTTTTTCAGTGGGGTATTTTACTACCACATGGCTTTAATCCTACATCTGGGGCTGTTGTTTTATGAAATATTTCCCACAGACGATGTCAATTATAATTTTTGTCCTGGTCGTCAATTTACAGACTTTTGGAAGAAGACAAAATGAAACAACCAGAAAAAGAACAACTTATGTGGTCTACTCTCTGACAAAATTATAGCTGTGTGATACACATCTAAAATCAATAACTTTGCTAACGATTAGCAGAGCACATTGCTTGGTTTATGAGAAGAGATGAGGCCCACTCCATGCACATGTTTGGCACTGGATTGCATTTTTTGTTTGCTGTGTATTTACCAGCAGATGTTCAGCCATTTATTTAACTTCTTCTGTGAGCCAGTAGTAGGCCTGTGTCTGTGCGACATTTATAAGTCATCTGCCAGCAATACAGGTGGAATGCTTTCATGAAACCTTTTTTAGTTCCTTCTGCAGTGATGATCTATCAGAGAAATCAAGGGTAATTCTTTATAGAGTTATATGGCTATTAAGAAGTGGAGCTCTGATCTTGTGTGTAAAGTTGAAGAAATTTGGATTCCAGCATATGGAATCAAAATCGCTTTTCAGAATCACTTTGAAAGAATCATCCATGGTATTCAACTTTAGCAGCTGGTTTGAGAGTGAAAGGTTTTGCCGAGAAACAAAGAAACTCCATTAGTCCCGAGTGGACCCAGAGTTTTGACAGGAATGTTTCCTCTCTTCACTTACAGGGATTCTTTCAATGCAAAGAGATAAACCAACTTCTTTGAAAATTATTTCATAACTACAAGATTTTAGAAGAAACAAGAAACCAGGTAATTGACTGTTTTAAAATTCTTAGAAGGTAAAATTTTGTTGAGGACATTCTGCTTCATCTGCCAACACCAGGCTTAGCCTTATAGGCATAACCAGTGTTCTAGCTATTAACAGTTTTTAAAATAAAAGAGAAAATAAGAAAAGGAGAAAGAGTTCCAAAATATTCTAAATCCTCGTGATTTCTTTATTATGCATATGTGGTATATCTTTATATAATTATCTGAATTTAATTTTAGAAACACAATATTTAGTTTTAAGTCCAAAGATTAATGAGCATTGAATAGCATTTAATATTGATGAATGAGTTTATAAACATAAATGATTTCATTTCTTACCATGATACCCCTATTTTCTCATGAATTTCCAGTTGACTAAGTTCTTCTTATGATTCCTGCTCTTCCAGCTTCTCTCCTAGGATTCTTCACTTTGTGCACAACTGTCCTAAGTCTGAGTTTTAGAAGTGGAGGAACCTGAGACTGAGACTAAGATTCCTGTGATTTATTAAAAGTCGTCCTCAGATGAAAGGGAAGGAGGGAAGCAGGATGGGTCAGGAAAGGGAGCTGAGCAAAAGAAGGTCTAATGTGCAGTTAGTCTCAGCCCAGTACCACAGGGAACCCTTCTGTGTCAACTGTACCACTGCATTGGTCCCACCATGAGACAAGGGAGTGGAACAGGCATGATAAAATATCCCCAACAAAGTGGCTCCTGCTCAGGTGAGGGTGCTTCTCCTGAGAGCAAGGGAGCTATGAGCCTTTAGCAGCTGATTAGACAGCCTCTGGAGGAAGGGTTCAGGAGGACCTCTAAAGAGTATCTGGGTGGTCAGACAGAGAAAAACGTCACATGATATCACTCATATGTGGAGAGTAAGTTTTTTAAAAAAAAATTATATAAATGAACTTATTTACAGAAGAGAAACAGACTCACATATTTTGAAAACAAACTTTCTGTTACCAAAGGGGAAATGTGGGGAAGAGGGATAAGTTAGTAGCTTGGGATTAACATGCACACACTACTATATATAAAATAGATAACGAACAAGGACCTACTCTATAACACTGGGAACTCTACTCAATATTCTGTAATAACTTATATGGAAAAAGAATCTGAAAAAGAATGAATATATGTACATGTATAACTGAATCACTATGCTGTACACCTGAAACTAACATAACATTTTAAATCAACTATACTCCAATAAAATTAAAAAAAAAAAAAAAGAGTATCTGGGTGGGATACCAGGGCAGGACACCAATCACACCGACTTCAATGACTCACTGTATTTCAAAGGAGAGAAATGGCAGTCCAAAAACAAATCCATTGAGAGAAACTTTGCCCTCATTGCCCAAGCCCAGAGGCATTTGATTAGAATAGTACAGATGTTACCATTTGATTATATAGTAAGTGTTAAATTCTGTTTCTCCTAGTCTGTCTTCTTTCTGAGTATTTCCCCAGCACTAACAACTGTGAAATGACCTAACATGATATCATACCCAGGACACATAGAAGGAGTTGTCCCAAGACTTAAGAAGATGACCCACATTACAAACAAATGTACTTACTGCTACAGAACATTAAATTGTTCTGGCTTATAGCATGTGTTCCCTTAAATTATCAATGCTTCTTCATATAAAACCAGGCTAGAGTTTGTGGTGTACTGGAGAAGGTGGGCATAAAATGATGCCTCACATGATTCTTCACAAAGACATTACCAAGTGTAGCTCACTCAGAATTATCTGCTTAACATGATTTCAAGGAAAGTGTGAGATGGACCTCTCTCTGCAAAATTATCTTGTCTGCTGTGATAGAATTTGCAACACTCCAGATTTCTTTCTATGATTTAAGGCTTTGTTCCTCTCTCTCAATATGCAGCAGAGCTGAGTTCTTATGACACAGATCTTCTGGCTCACAAAGGCAAAAATATTTACTATTTGGCCCTTTAGAGAGAAAAGTTTGTTGACTCCTGCCCTAGAGTGATTTTGTTGTGGAGATACCAAATCTCAGCTTCTGCAATAGCTGTTGACATGAGGTTCTAGTGTAAGGATTGAGGGGAGGTGCCAGATTTGGGAGGTAGTTGTGTAATGGAATAAAATCCCTGTTGATTCATTGAATGTGGGGAGTGAGGAAAGGAGGCTGAGTTTGATTTCCAGATTTCAACTTGCACAATGACTTGGGAGTTGGTTGTGATTGTAAATGCATAAAAAGGAACGAATAGGTGCAATGGAGGGAGAAAAATAGTAAGTATAATTTTGGAAATGTTGAGAGTGAAGTGTGGATGAAATACCCAAGTGTTACTCTTTAGTTGACAGTTGGAAGAATGAATAAGAAGGATACGGAGATAGATTTTCTTGAGTTTCTTTGTTATGTGAGTGCTCTCTGCCTGAGCAATGCTCACTATTCTTCTACAATATTACTGTAGCTTTGTTGTATTATGTCATAATTACCTGCTTGGAAGCTATTTTTCCAACTTGACTATCAACTCATAGTGCTAACACAGTGCTTGTTAAATGAATATAGAGAGAATATTCTACCATCTCACACTTACGATCTCACCATATATCCTCATCCAGGTCCTTAGCTTCAATTACAGTAACAACTTCAACAACTCACAAATATGTATCTCCAGTCAGACTTCATCTCTCTATGGCATCTGCCATTTTTTAATGTCCTAAACCTGTGGACACCTCTTCCCCTTTCCATTATGATTATTCTTCCTTTTGTCAATCCTGCATTCTTAAGGTAGAATTCCAAACCGAAATTTCCCATATGTCCATGCTGCTTGTTTATATAGATGTGTGGTTGGCTCCCTCCAAGCAGATCCTCTCTCCTGGTATTGGGAGGTGTGTGGGAATAGAGCAAGGTTGTGCAGTTCTTTTGTTAAACAAGGTGATGGACCAGCTATCATGGAGAGCCTGATATTCAGCCTCTGGCTGAGTGAATGTTAAGCAATTGGCGATGGAAACCAAGAGATTTTTTTCCTGAAATTTCCCCTGCCTGGATTTCTCTTAACTGTGGGGCATTCAAGCTCAGCTCCCTGACTTCTGGAAATTCTGGCAACTAATAAGTGCCTTTTCTTTAAACTAGCTAGAGTGGTTTCTGTTACCAGTAACTGCATCTTCATTGATATAAGCCCCTAATTTCTTCTCTAGCTTTTTAATGTCACAGTCTACCTCACTCTTTGTGTTCCAACTGTATTTGACTTCTTATAGTTCCTCAGACTTCTCATTTTGACTACAACAGGGCCTTTGTGCTTGCTTTTCCCTCTGTCTGTAATAATTTTCTTTATTCTCACCTCCCATTCCAAACTCAAAATATTAAGTTTGCTGTTGTTATATAACTCACCCCAGTTATTACTTGTTCTGAGATTTATCTGATCTCCCTGACTACAACAAATTTCCCTATGAATGTCTTTCATATACTGATGTTACTTATCCCAATTTTAATTTACATTGCTGTGTGGTTGTGGGATTAATGTTTTTCAGTCTTCTACACTGTCAGCTCTATGGAAGCAATGCTTACTAATTTACCCCCAGAATTTAAAATAATACTTGGCACATATAGTTGCTTCATAAGTATTGGTTGTTTTGATGATTGGTAAAGATGTCTAAGCAGTTCAAGCAATTGTCATAACTCTAAGTTGCCATTACTTTATTCTTTGGAGAACATTTAAGAAACCCATATTCTTATTTTATGAATAAGTATATATATGCGTGTGTGGGTGTATACATATATATACATGTATACATACATATATATACACTTGTATGTGAATGCGTGTGTGTATATATACATACACACGCATTCACATACACATATATGTATGTATATGTATATGAACTTAGTAAATCTGTTGTTCAATTTTTAGCAGTTTAGAAGCTTTAGTATTTTTTCATATCCCAGAAATTCACATCTTTCATCCCATCTCTGGTTAATATTATCAGGCTATAAAATTTGAAATCACAGGGAGTCAAGAAAGAAAGCTTTATAGTACATATCTTCCTTCTCCAAGCCTGTGCTTCAGAAAGATATACCTTGATGTGGTATGCAGGATGAATAAAGAAGTAGCCATGGTAACCCACTATAGCCTGAAGGAAGGGAAGGATGTAAATTCAAAAAAGAAGTTAATGATTGAAGTCTAGGTCATTGGCCAATAGAAATATTGGAGAATAAATATCAATCAGCAGGATGATGACATTTGTGTTTCACTTTTTAGGCTGTAGTTATTGCTTCTGTATTTCATTTTTCAGAAGTGGGAAATGAGAGTCAGAGAAGTCGTACCTTGCCCAAGGGTGCCCAGTAGAAATGGTCAGTCAGGACAAAAGCCCATTGCTCTGACCCCAAATTCTATGTCTTTTCCACTACCCCATGCACCTTAGAAGAAGAAAATGATTGGAAGGAAAGAAGCAGTACTGATGTGAAGGCAAATATAGGGATTTCATTTTAGAAATGATGAGTTTGAAGTGAGAAAACAATGAACATGAAAGCCATCAGCATTTTATCTAAAATACTTAAGAAATGTATCATTTATAAAATAAATTTGGAGTAAACTCATGTAGGTTGATTCAATTACTAAAGCAAAACTATTTCAGTACAAATAATCACCCTCCAATTTATCTGCTTGAGAATGACCATAGACTAGCCCTGAGGACATATGTATTTGTTCATTTGTTCTGCACCTTCTGTACTTTGCTCATTTATTATTTAGAGTTTACTAGAACTCTTCTATAAAACCAATAAGGCATGATGCCTTTATTAGCAAATAATAATTGATTATATTTTAATTCTTCATATGGTTATTAATGTATCAATACTTTCTATGTCTCCTAAAGACAGCTTTGCCTTTTATATTTTCCCAGAAAAAAATCATTGAGCACTTATTTGGTGTTAATCAGCTAATAGGAATCCTGTGTACCAGCACCCTAAATTAGTAGGCGATGCTAAAACTATATTTTTAAGAATGTGCTATTCTGTATTGTAGGATCTTCTTAATTCCAATTGTTAAAAATTTTGAAGTCAGTCTCAAAACCAACTTTCTGTGTTCCTAGATTGTATACTCTTAGAAAAGAAACAAAACAAAACAAAGAACAATTTCCTGTTTCTAAGAAAAATGGCTTTAAAAGACATCTTGCATATCAAATAGCCCTTACTAAACATTTTGATGAGTTAAGTATAAACGATTCTAAAGCATATGGATTAAATTTCCCTAGAAATCACTTCGGTTTAAAAATTGAGGGAAAAACACTCAACCAAACTAGGTTTTGGGTTTGCCAACTCGAAGGCAGTTGATAAATAGTTCAAGACAAATGACAAATCCCAATTATGGTCAAATTTGCCCTCGCTTAATAAAAGGATATGTGTGACCACCTTTACAAGTTTCACTCTGCCTTGTCCCTTATTATAATATACACAAGCATCCCAAACTTCTCTAACTCTGCATGTTTTTGATAGAATTATCTGGCTCTGAAATATATTGTTAATGAAAATAAAGATTAACTAAATATAATTTATACAAATAATTCTTATTAATTTTTATAGAACAGTGTTGAGAGTCACCTTCTCTAACCAAGAGTTCTACCACTATATTTCTTGAGTATAAGTAAATGTTCCTGTCTGAACTTTCACCAATTTCAGTGAGATGCACTGCATACCACCCAATCTCTTGGGGCAGTTCTAAAGTTGATAGAAAAGTCTTTTTTTTTTGCCACTTAGATCTATATTCCATTGACCTGAGCATCTATCCAGCTTCAAACCTGAGTCACTCATTTGGATACTTTTCATTATACTTAAGTAAGATAAACTTGATCTCCTCCCAGAGAGTAAATGAAGTCTCTTCCATCTGCCCAGACTTTTCCAGACTGAGATATTATTGGTGGAACTCAAGACATAAAATATATACATGACAATATTTGCAGGATATTTTTGGAAAGTAATGCAGTGTAAGAGGTGGGACTCTATGAGTTAAGATAGCATTATATTAATTAGTTTTTATTTTAGGAGGTATAAGGGTGGGACTGTAACATAATAAAATGCAGATGTCCTCAGGGCTAGTCTATGATCATCCCCAAGCAGATAAATTGGAGGATGATTATTTGTATTAAAATAGTTTTTTTCTTTAGTAATTTAATCAACCTATGTGAGTTTCCTCCAAATTTATTTTTTAAATGATACATTCCTTAAGTATTTTAAAGAAAATGTTAGTGGATTTTATGTTCATTGTTTTCTCACTTCAAACTCATCATTTCTAAAATGAAATCCTTAGATTTGCCTCCAAATCAGTACTACTTTTTTCCTCTTCCAAGGTACATGGGGCAGTAGAAAGGACATAGAATATGGGGTCAGAGCGATGGGCTTGTGTCCTGACTCTGAGCATTTTTACTGGGCACCCTTGGGCAAGGGACAACTTCTCTGATTCCCATTTTCCACTTCTGAAAAATAAAATACAGAAGCAATAACTACAGCATATAAAGTGAAACACAAATGTCACCCTCATGCTCATGCTTACTCTCCAATTCTGGTAATAACACTCCTATTCTCCAATGGCCTAGACTTCAAGCAATTTACAGAAGAACTATAAATGGCTAATATGCATATGAAAAATTGTTCAACTGTACTAATAATTTTTTTTGCATATTTTTGACTATTGCATGGGGAAATTGAAAGCATTATACAATGGTGGTGTGTCTATAAATTGATGAAATCTTCAGCATTATTATTATTTTTTTTTATTCCTATGTTTCTTTTTACCAAATATTACTTCTACCTTAAATATATTTTTTTAACATCTTAATTAGAGTATAATTGCTTTACAATGGTGTGTTAGTTTCTGATTTACAACAAAATGAATCAGTTATATATATACATATTTTCCCATATCTCTTCCCTCTTGCATCTCCATCCCTCCCAACCTCCCTATCCCACCCCTCCAGGCGATAACAAGCTGATTTCCATGTGCTATGCAGCTGCTTCCCACTAGCTATCTACCTTACATTTGGTAGTGTATATATGTCCATGCCTCTCGCTTTGTCACAGCTTACCCTTCACCCTCCCCATATCCTCAAGTCCACTCTCTAGTAGGTCTGTGACTAAATTCCATATATATGTATTAGCATACAGTATTTGTCTCTCTCTTTCTGAATTACTTCACTCTGTATGACAGACTCTAGGTCTACCAACCTCATTATAAATAGTTCAATTTCGTTTCTTTTTATGGATGAGTAATATTCCATTGTATATATGTGCCACATCTTCTTTATCCATTCATCCAATGATGGACACTTAGGTTGTTTCCATCTCCAGGCTATTGTAAATAGAGTGGCAATGAACATTTTGGTACTTGACTCTTTTAGAATTATGGTTTTCTCAGGGTATATGCCCAGTAGTGGGATTACAGGGTCCTATGGTAGTTCTATTTGTAGTTTTTTAAGGAACATCCATACTGTTCTCCAAAGTGGCTGTATCAATTTACATTCCCACCAACAGTGCAAGAGTGTTCCCTTTTCTCCACACCCTCTCCAGCATTTATTGTTTCTAGATTTTTTGATGATAACCATTCTGACTGCTGTGAGATCATATCTCATTGTAGTTTTGATTTGCATTTCTCTAATAATTAGTGATGTTGAGCATTCTTTCATGTGTTTGTTGGCAGTCCATATATCTTCTTTGGAGAAATGTCTATTTAAGTCTTCTGTCCATTTTTGGACTGGGTTTTTTGTTTTTTTGTTGTTAAGCTGCATGAGCTACTTATAAATTTTGGAGATTAATCCTTTGTCATTTGCAAATATTTTCTCCTGTTCTGAGGGTTGTCTTTTGGTCTTGTTTATGGTTTTCTTTGCTGTGCAAAAGCTTTGAAGTTTCATTAGGTCCCATTTGTTTATTTTTGTTTTTATTTCCATTTCTCTAGGAGGTGGGTCAAAAAGGATCTTGCTGTGCTTTATGTCATAGAGTGTCCTGCCTATGTTTTCCTCTAAGAGTTTGACAGTTTCTGGCCTTACATTTAGGTCTTTAATCCATTTTGAGCTTATTTTTGTGTATGGTGTTAGGGAGTGATCTAATTTCATACTTTTACATGTACCTGTCTGGTTTTCCCAGCACCACTTATTGAAGAGGCTGTCCTTTCTCCACTGTATATTCCTGCGTCCTTTATCAAAGATCATGTGACCATATGTGCGTGGGTTTATCTCTGGGCTTTCTATCCTGTTCCATTGATCTATCTTTCTGTTTTTTTGCCAGTACCATACTGTCTTGATTACTGTAGCTTTGTAGTATTGTCTGAATTCAGGGAGCCTGATTCCTCCGGCTCCATTTTTCGTTCTCAAGATTGCTTTGGCTATTCGGGGTCTTTTGTGTTTCCATACAAAGAGTGAAATTTTTTGTTCTAGTTCTGTGAAAAATGCCAGTGGTCGTTTGATAGGGATTGCGTTGAATCTGTAGATTGCTTTGGGTAGTAGAGTCATTTTCACAATGTTGATTCTTCCAATCCAAGAACATGGTATATCTCGCCATAGGTTTGTGTCATCTTTAATTTCTTTCTTCAGTGTCTTATAATTTTCTGCATACAGATCTTTTATCTCCTTAGGTAGGTTTATTCCTAGATATTTTATTCTTCTTGTTGCAATGGTAAATGGGAGTGTTTTCTTGATTTCACTTTCAGATTTTTTATCATTAGTGTATAGGAATGCCAGAGATTTCTGTGCATTAATTTTGTATCCTGCTACTATACCAAATTCCTTGATTAGCTCTAGCGGTTTTCTGGTAGTATATTTAGAATTCTCTATGTATAGTATCATGTCATCTGCAAACAGTGACAGCTTTACTTCTTCTTTTCCAATTTGGATTCCTTTTATTTCCTTTTCTTCTCTGATTGCTGTGGTAAAACTTCCAAAACTATGTTGAATAAGAGTGGTGAGTGTGGACAACCTTGTCTTGTTCCTGATCTTAGTGGAAATGCTATCAGTTTTTCACGATTGAGGATGATGTTGGCTGTGGGTTTGTCATATATGGCCTTTATTATGTTGAGGAAAATTCCCTCTATGCCTACTTTCTGCAGGGTTTTTATCATAAATGCATGTTGAATTTTGTAGAAAGCTTTCTCTGCATCTATTGAGGTGATCATATGGTTTTTCTCCATCAGTTTGTTAATATGGTGTATCACGTTGATTGATTTGCATATATTGAAGAATCCTTGCATTCCTGGAATAAGCCCCACTTGACCATGGTGTATGATACTTTTAATGTGCTGTTGGATTCTGTTTGCTAGTATTTAGTTGAGGATATTTGCCTCTATGTTCATCAGTGATATTGGCCTATAGTTTTCTTTCTTTGTGACATCTTTGTCTGGTTTTGGTATCAGGGTGACGGTGGCCTCATAGAATGAGGTTGGGAGTGTTCCTCCCTCTGTTATATTTTGGAAGAGTTTGAGAAGGATAGGTGTTAGCTCTTCTCTAAATGTTTGATAGAATTTGCCTGTGAAGCCATCTGGTCTTGGGCTTTTGTTTGTTGGAAGAATTTTAATCACAGTTTCAATTTCAGTGTTTGTGATTGGTCTGTTCATATTTTCTATTTCTTCCTGATTAAGTCTTGGCAGGTTGTGCATTTCTAAGAATTTGTCCATATCGTTCAGGTTGTCCTTTTTATTGTCATAGAGTTGCTTGTAGTAATCTCTCAGGATCTTTTGTATTTCTGCAGTGTCAGTTGTTACTTCTCATTTTTCACTTCTAATTCTATTGATTTGAGTCTTCTCCCTTTTTTTCTTGATGAGTCTGGCTAATGGTTTATCAATTTTGTTTATCTTCTCAAAGAACCAGCTTTCAGTTTTATTGATCTTTGCTATCATTTCCTTCATTTCTTTTTCATTTATTTCTGGTCTGATTTTTATGATTCTTTCCTTCTGCTAACTTTGGTTGTTTTTTTTTTTTTGTTCTTCTTCCTCTAATTGCTTTAGGTGCAAGGTTAGGTTATTTATTCAAGATGTTTCCTGTTTCTTAAGGTAGGCTTGTATTGCTATAAACTTCCCTCTTAGAACTGCTTTTGCTGCATCCCATAGGTTTTGGGTCATCGTGTCTCCATTGTCATTTGTTTCTAGGTATTTTTAAATTTCCTCTTTTATTTCTTCAGTGATCACTTCGTTATTAAGTAGTGTACTGTTTAGCCTCCATGTGTTTGTATTTTTTACAGATCTTTTCCTGTAATTGATATCTAGTCTCATAGCATTGTGGTCTGAAAAGATACTTGA
This sequence comes from Lipotes vexillifer, assembly GCF_000442215.2. NCBI lineage: Eukaryota > Metazoa > Chordata > Mammalia > Artiodactyla > Lipotidae > Lipotes > Lipotes vexillifer. Next base: position 430,697 of record NW_006798482.1, on the reverse strand, counting down.
TACAACTTCGATTTTCTTAAGTTAAACAAGGCTTGATTTGTGACCCAAGATATGATCTATCCTGGAGAATGTTCCATGAGCACTAAAGTGTGTATTCTGCTGTTTTTGGATGGAATGTCCTATAAGTATCAATTAAGTCCATCTTATTTAATGTATCATTTAAAGCTTGTGTTTCCTTATTTCTTTTCATTTTGGATGATCTCTCCATTGGTGAAAATGGGGTGTTAAAGTCCCCTACTATGAATGTGTTACTGTTATTTCCTCTTTTATGGCTGTTAGTATTTGCCTTATGTATTGAGGTGCTCCTATGTTGGGTGCATAAATATTTACAATTGTTATATCTTCTTCTTGGATCGATCCCTTGATCATTATGTAGTGTCCTTCTTTGTTTCTTCTAATAGTCTTTATTTTAAGGTCTAGTTTTTCTAATAATGAGAATTGCTACTCCAGCTATCTTTTGGTTTCCATTTGCATGAAATATCTTTTTCCATCCCCTTACTTTCAGTCTGTATGTGTCTCTAGGTTTGAAGTGGTTCTCTTGTAGACAGCAAATATATGGGTCTTGTTTTTGTATCCATTCAGCCAATCTGTGTCTTTTGGTGGGAGCATTTAGTCCATTTACATTTATGGTAATTATCAATATGTATGTTCCTATTCCCATTTTCTTAATTGTATTAGGTTCGTTATTGTAGGTCTTTTCCTTCTCTTGTGTTTCTTCCTTAGAGAAGTTCCTTTATCAGTTGTAAATCTGTTTTGGTGGTGTTGAACTCTCTCAACTTTTGCTTGTCTGTAAAGGTTTTAATTTCTCCATCAAATCGAAACGAGATCCTTGCTGGGTAGAGTAATCTTGGTTGTAGGATTTTCTCCTTCATCACTTTAAATATGTCTTGCCAGTCCCTTCTGGCTTGCAGAGTTTCTGCTAAAAAATCAGCTGTTAATGTTATGAGGATTCCCTTTTGTGTTATTTGTTGTTTTTCCATTGCTGCTTTTAATATGTTTTCTTTGTATTTAATTTTTGACAGTTTGATTAATATGTGTCTTGGCATATTTCTCCTTTGATTTATCCTGTATGGAGCATTATTAAATTAAGAAAATCAATGTGCAAGTTCTGTGATCCATTGATTTCACCCCTGGCTGCCCAAAATAGAGAAAAATTTCCACAAGTTCAAAAATGCATTCTCAGAAATATACATTACAACATCGTTTAACATAGTGAAATGATGTATCTTTGTAATATACTTGTCATAAAGACAGTAGAAGAAAAATTATTTAAGAGATCAAACTGGTAGAGGTCTAAAAAATGAGGACAGGAGGGAATTCTGGAAGGAATTTGTCATGGAAATGCCAAATATTAGCAATTTTTTTTTCTTGTGTTTTTAGGGGAAAATACTTTCCATGAAAAAGTTTGAGATTGCACTAAGTTGCGAACATCAGAAAAAAAACTCCCCCTTCAGAGGTTCTGTTAGGGTCATTTGGCACACTGTGATCACAAGGAGGGGTCCTGTGATTCCATACAGATGTTGGGGTGCTTCTTGTCTCTTAGATAGTGGCTTACTCATTAGAAAAAGGTGTTTTATTCTCCCCCAAAGCTCAGGCAGATTCCTCTCAGACAAATGAATAACAGAAGTCATAATCTCTAGGAAAGTCACCACTTCTTAACAGTACCTGATAGTTGAAAGCTTGTACTTTGAGCATCAGCCACCTGCAAATTCACTGTCAATGCTTTGGATTAATGGCCACTGAATCTTTCACTTACCTCTTTCTACCATCAAGATTTAAAATACGGTCAAGAATCACCCATTTTTAGATCCTTTCCTGGGAACAGAAACCTGGTTGATGACTAAGGATAAGCATCTGATTATATAGCTTCAAGACAGTGGAAGAGTAAGACATAGAGATCAAATTCCTCTGCAGAAATACATCAAAAATACATCTACATGTGGAACAGCTCCTACAGAACACCTACTGAATGCTGACAGAAGACCATAGACTTTATAAAAGCTGGGTGGCTGACAGAGTCTTGGTGCTCCAGCTGGATATTAGGCCTGAGTCTCTGAGGTGGGACAGCCGAGTTCAGGACATTGGTACACCAGAGACCTCCTGGGCCTATGTAATATCAAATGGTGAAAGCTCTCTCAGAGATCTCCATCTCAACGACAACACTCAGCTCCACTCAACGACCAGCAAGCTAGACCCTATGCCAAACAACTAGCAAGATAGAAACACAAACCCACCCATTGGCAGAGAGGCTGCCTAAAATCATAATATGGTCACAGACACCCAAAAGCACACCACAGGATGTGGTCCTGCCCACCAGACAGAGAAGATCCAGCCTCATCCCCCAGAACACAAGCACCAGTCCCCTCCACCAGGAAGCCTACAAAACCCACTGGGGGCAGACACCAAAAAAATGGGAAGTATGAACCTGTAGCCTGCAGAAAGGAGACCCCAAACACAGTAAGTTAAGCAAAATGAGAAGACAGAGAAATACACAGCAGATGAAAGAGCAAGTAAGGTAAAAACCCATGAGAACAAACAAATAAAGAGGAAAAAGCCATCTACCTGAAAAAGAATTCAGAGTACTGATAGTAAGGATATCCAAAATCTTGGTTATAGAATGGAGAAAATACAAGAAACATTTAACAAGGACCTAGAAGAACTAAAGAGCAAACAAACAATGAGGAACAACACAATAAATGAAACTGAATATGCTCTGGAAGGAATCAATAGCAGAAAAGCTGAGGCAGAAGAACAGATAAGTAACCTGGAAGATAAAAGAGTAGAAATAACTCCTGCAGAGAAGAATAAAGAAAAAAGAATGAAAAGAATTGAAGACAGTCTCAGAGACATCTGGGACAAAGTAACTTGCCCACCATTTGAAATATAAGGGTCCCAGAAGAAGGGAAAAAGAAAGACACTGAGAAAATATTTGAAGAGATTATAGTTGAAAATTTCCCTAATATGGGAAAAGAAATAATCAATTCCAGGAAACGCAGAGACTCCCATACAGGACATTTCCAAGGAGAAACACACAAAGACACATATTAATCAAACTATCAAAAATTAAATATAAAGAAAAAATACTAAAAGGAACAATGGAAAAGCAACAAATAACATACAAGGGAAACTCCATATGGTTAACAGCTGATCTTTCAGCAGAAACTCTGCAAGCCAGAAGGGTGTGGCAGGACATATTTAAAGTGATGGAAGAGAAGAACCTACAACAATGATTACTATATCCAGGAAGGATCTAATTCAGATTCGACAGAGAAATTAAAATAATTACAGAAAAGCAAAAGCTGAGAGAGTTCAGCACCACCAAACCAGTTTTACAACAAATGCTAAAGGAACTTCTCTAGGCAGTAAACACAAAAGAAGGAAAAGACCTACAATAACAAACCCAAAACAATTAAGAAAATTGTAATAGGAACACAGATATTGATAACTACCTTAAATGTAAATGGATTAAATGCTCCAACCAAAAGACATAGACTGACTGAATGGATAAGAAAGCAAGACCCATCTATTTGCTGTCTACAAGAGACCCACTTCAAACCTAGGGACACATACAGACTGAAAGTGAGAAGATGGAAAAAGATATTCCATGCAAATGGAAACCAAAAGAAAGCTGGAGTAGCAATTCTCATATCAGACAAAATAGACTTTAAAATAAAGACTATTAGAAGAGACAAAGAAGGACATAATGATCAAGGGATCGATCCAAGAAGAAGATATAACAATTGTAAATATGCACCGAACATAGAAGCACCTCAATATATAAGGCAAATACTAACAGCTATAAAAGGGGAAATTGACAGCAACACAATCATTGTATGGGGTTTTCACACCCCACTTTCACCAAAGGACAGATCATTCAAAATGAAAATAAATAAATAAACACAAGCTTTAAATAATACATTAAACAAGATGAACTTAATTGATATTTACAGAACATTCCATCCAAAAACAACAGAATACACTTTTTTTTCAAGTGCTTATGGAACTTTCTCCAGAATAGATCATATCTTGGGTCACAAATCAAGCCTTGGTAAATTTAAGAAAATTGAAATCACATTAAGTATGTTTTTGACCACAATGCTATGAGACTAGATATAAATTACAGGAAAAAAATCTGTAAAAAGTACAAACACATGGAGGCTAAACAATACACTACTAAATAACCAAGAGATCACTGAGGAAATCAAAGAGGAAATCAAAAATACCTAGAAACAAATGACAATGAAAACAGGACAACCCAAAACCTATGGGATGCAACAAAACCAGTTCTAAGAGGAAAATTTATAGCAATACAATCCTACCTCAAGAAAAGAGAATCATCTCAAATAAACAACCTAACCTTACACCTAAAGCAATTAGAGAAAGAAGAACAAAAAAACCCCCAAAGTTAGGAGAAGGACAGGAATCATAAATATCAGATCAGAAATAAATGAAAAAGAAATGAAGGAAACAGTAGCTAAGATTGATGAAACTAAAAGCTGGTTCTTTGAGAAGATAAACAAAATTGATAAACCACTAGCTGGACTTATCAAGCAAAAAAGGGAGAAGACTCAGATCAATAGAATGAAAAATGAAAAAGGAGAAGTAACATCTGACACTGCAGAAATACAAAAGATCCTGAGAGATTACTACAAGCAACTCTATGCCAATAAAATGGACAACCTGGAAGAAATGGACAAATTCTTAGACAAGCACAACCTCATAAGACTGAAGTAGAAAGAAATAGAAAATAAAACACACCAAACACAAGCACTGAAATTGAAACTGTAATTAAAAATTTTCCAGCAAAAAAAGCCCAGGACCAGATGGCTTCACAGGCAAATTCTATCAAACATTTAGAGAAGAGCTAACACCTATCCTTCTCAAACTCTTCCAAAATATAGCAGAAGGAGGAACACTCCCAAACTCATTCTACTAGGTCACCATTACCCTGATACCAAAACCAGACAGAAATGTCACAAAGAAAGGAAACCACAGCCCAATATCACTGATTAACATAGATGAAAAAATGCTCAACAAAATACTAGCAAACAGAATCCAACAACACATTAAAAGCATCATACACCATGATCAAGTGAGATTTATCTCAGGAATGCAAGGATTCTTCAATATATGCAAATCAATCAATATGAAAAACCATATTAACAAACTGAATGAGAAAAACCATATAATCATTTCAATAGATGCAGAAAAAGCTTTTGACAAAACTCAACACAGATTTATGAAAAAATACCTCCAGAAAGTAGGTATAGAGAGAACTTACCTCAACATAGTAAAGGTCATATATGGCAAACCAACAGCCAACATTGTTCTCAATGGTGAAAAACTGAAAGCATTTCCATTAAGATCAGGAACAAGACAAGGTTGCCCACTCTCACCACTAATATTCAACGTAGCTTTGGACGTTTTAGCCACAGCAATCAGAGAAGAAAAAGAAATAACAGGAAGCCAAATAGGGAAACAAGAAGTAATACTGTCACTGTTTGCAGATGACATGGTACTATATACAGAGAATCCCAAAGATGCTACCAGAAAACTTCTAGAGATAATCAATGAATTTGGTAAAGTAGCAGGATATAAAATTAATACACATAAATCTCTTGCATTCCTATGCACTAATGATGAAAAATCTGAAAGAGAAATTAAGGAAACACTCCCATTTACCATTGCAACAAGAAGAATAAAATACTTAGGAATAAATCTAACTCAGGAGAAAAAAGACCTGTATACGGAAAACTATAAGAAACTGAGGAAAGACATTAAAGATGAAACAAACAGATGGAGAGATATACCATGTTCTTGGATTAGAAGAATCAACATTGTGAAAATGACTATACTATCCAAAGTAATCTACAGATTCAATGAAATCCCTATCAAAATACCAATAGCATTTTTCACAGAACTAGAACAAAAAAATTCACAATTTTTATGGAAACACAAAAGACCCCGAATAGTCAAATCAGTCTTGAGAAAGAAAAACGGAGCTGGAGGAATCAGGCTCCCTGACTTCAGACTACATTACAAAGCGACAGTAATCAAGACAGTATTGTACTGGCACAAAAACAAAATATAGATCCATGGAACAGGAGAGAAAGCCCAGAGATAAACCCACAAACATACAGTCACCTTATCTTTGATAAAGGAGGCACGAATATACAATGGAGAAAAGACAGCCTCTTCAAATAAGTGGTGCTGGGGAAACTGGACAGCTACATGAAAAAGAATCAAATTAGAAGACGCCCTAACACCATACACAAAAATAAACTCAAAATGGATTAAAGATGTAAATGTAAGGCCAGACACTATAAAACTCTTAGAGGAAAACATAGGCAGAACACTCAGTGACATACATCACAGCAAGATCTTTTTTGACCCACCTCCTAGAGAAGGGAAATAAAACCAAACATAAACAAATGGGACCTAATGAAACTTAAAAGCTTTTGCACAGTAAAGGAAACCATAAACAAGAAGAAAAGACAACCCTCAAAGTGGGAGACAATATTAGCAAATGAAGCAACTGACAAAGCATTAATCTCTGAAATATACAGGCAGCTCATGCAGCTCAGTATCACAAAACAAACAACCTAGTCCAAAAATGGGCAGAAGATCTAAATAGACATTTCTTCAAAGAAGATATACAGATTGCCAACAAACACATGAAAGGATGCTCAACATCACTAATCATTGTGAAATGCAAATCAAAACTACAATGAGGTATCATCTCACACCAGTCAGAATGGCCATCATCAAAAAATCTACAAACAATAACTGCTGGAGAGGGTGTGGAGAAAAGGGAATCCTCTTGTACTGTTAGTTGGAATGTAAATTGATACAGCCACTATGGAGAACAGTATGGAGGTTCCTTAAAAAGTGAAAAATAGAACTACCATATGAGCAAGAATCTCACTACTGGGCATATACCCTGAGAAAACCATAATTCAAAAGGGATCACGTACCACAATGTGTATTGCAGCTCTATTTTCAGTAGCCAGGACATGGAAGAAACCTAAGCGTCCATCAACAAATGAATGGGTAAAGAAGATTTGGCACATATATACAATGGAATATTACTCAGCCATAAAAAGAAACGAGATTGAGTTATTTGTAGTGGGTTGGATGGACCTAGAGACTGTTATACATAGTGAGTAAGTCACAAAGAGATAAACAAATACTGTAGGTTAACACATGTATATTGAAGCTAAAAAAAAATGGTTCTGAAGAACCAGGGGCAGGGCAGGAATAAAGACACAGACATAGAGAATGGACTTGAGAACATGGGGAGGGGGATGGGTAAGATGGGACGAAGTGAGAGAGTGGCATGGACATATATACACTACCAAATGTGAAATAGATCACTAGTGGGAAGCAGCCACATAGCACAGGTAGATCATCTCGGTGCTTTGTGTCCACCTAGAGGGGTGGGATAGGGAGGATGGGAGGGAGACACAAGAGGAAGGAGGTATGGGGATATATGTATATGTATAGCTGATTCACTTTTATACAGTAGAAACTAACACCATTTTAAAGCAATTATACTCCAATACAGATGTTAAAAAAATAAATAAATAAAATAAAATACATTTTAAAAATTAAAAAAACGAATAAGCATCTTACCATCCAATATAGCACCTGCTGCTTTAAACCTCACCCACTGTATTTGATAAATTTGGCAACCATCCTGGGGATGCTGAAGAAAGGTCAGTTTCTTTAAAATACAATCAGTCTTTTGGTTTCTGTCAAAGAGAGCTGCCAGTCTGTTAGCATGGAATCATTACAAGTCTATAGCAGAGAAGTGAAATAGAGAGTAGAGATAAGTGTTTTGGGAGAATTTTATACATTAAAATAATTTTGCTTCTTAGAGGGGTCCCTATTGCTAATTGTGGTCCATCCACAGAGGCCTTGACCAAGCCAGGCTGGACCACACTTACCTGAGGTCCATGAGGAACATGATCTAGAACTTAGAGCTGAAGAGTGGTATAGAGTAGTGATTAAACACATCAAGGCTGAAACCAGGCTGCTGGGGTTTCAATATCAACTCTACCACTCACATGCTGTGCTGGACAAGTTTCCTGGCTAAGCTTGTGTTTCCCTTATCTGTAACAGAGTGAATGATGCTGACGTTATTGCAGTAACTCCTTAACAGAGCCATGGTGAGAATCACAGGAGTAAATTCACGGCACTAAACAGGGCTGGGACATAGTGGGAAGCTCAAAAGGTCTAGTCCCACTATCATGGATGATTTGCCTCCAGATTGCTGTAACTCACTCTCCATTACATCATTCATGTCCTGCTCAAATGTCTTCCTTACAGAGTTACCCTAATCCCCTTTCCCAAATAACCCCACAAATCCCTAGTTCCTGGCTTAGCTTTTATAGCTTCATGACAATTATCATTTGCAGAAATTATATGGAGTGCTTATTTATTATCTATCTCCAAGTTCTCTCCCAATAAGCTCTTGAAGATAGATCATTTGTTTTGTATTCTCATCAACTAGAACCATGCCTGGCACCAGTAGACATTTAATAAATTGTCCCTTAATCAATGAACAAACAAGTGAAAAAGATGGTATATTCTTATTAAAAAACACTGCCACTGGCCAGTAGTTAAAAGGAATGAAGAGATTTATGTGTTATGATATAAAAATGTCTCCAACCCATATTTTAAGTATAAAGGAGCAAGTTTCATAAGAGTATATATATTAAATATATATATCTCAAATATTGATTGTCCCAGTGTGGTATCCCTGGGTATAAAATACCAGGGGAAAAATACAATTTAGTGTGTAGACCAGTGACCTTAACAGTACTGTTAAAACTGTAACTATTTGATTTTATAAAAGGCTTATTTTATTTAAATCTGTTGTTTAAATTACATCAATGTTCAGTTATTGTAAATTGCATTCCATCCAACTCTTACTTTTGTAGGTGTTTCCATCAATATTAAGTCTATCAAGAAGGCTATATTTACTGTGTGCTGTTCCTTCTACATTCTTCCACATTTCTCTACAACAAAATGATCTCCCAGGTGACTTGGCTGTCTATTTTCTACTTCTATTTTTATATGATAAAACTCTAGCTATTTCAATGCTAAAAACCACCTCTCTTAAACCTAGAGTTTTAACACTTAGTGCAATTGAAAAGTTGACTAGTAGTTGTTCATTTATTTATTCATTGCTGAGCACATGCTCTGTACCAAGCAATACATTTCTTGCCCTCAAAAATTCCCAGTCTAAAGTTTTCCCAACTGACTTTTTACCCAAGTTTTCTAGCTGGTAAATATTTACCATAGTAATAAATATTTTAGATGATGTTTTTAAATGTCAATCATAGTTAAATGAGGAAAGTACTCCAGTTTTGCAGAAGATGACCAAAAAACACAAAGAGGATGTGACTTGTCAGCAGCTGCACAGCTATTTAGACAAGAGACTTCAGCTTTCCTAAGGAGAATGTGCTTAAGTGACTAAGTCTGTGTAAAATAATGGGGCTGGTCAAAGTTATTCTAAATATACTGTATCAGTTATCTGTTACCTCAGTAGTGATGGATGACTGACAACACAAAGCCTCAGAGGCATGTCTTGTTCACAGTATAAAGAAAGGTAGGTCGTTCTGGTGAGCAGTTCCACTGATCTTGGCTGGGTTCACAAATGTCTAGGCTGATTTTGGCTGAGGGGAGGGTGATGACTCAACTCTGCCCCTCATGTGCCTCATCCTTGAGCAAACCAGCCTGAGCATGTTCTCAGGGTAATGATAGAAGCAAAAGAGAGAAAGAAAAACCATCACAGTTTTACAAGTGCTTTTCCAGACTCTGTTTGTGTCATGCTGTTTAACATCTCATTGGTCAAATCAAGTCACCTGGCTGTCACCATATTTCGGGTCAGAGTTACATGACAAAAGTATGATTAGAGGGAGGGGTGAAGACTTGGCTATTTTTTGGAATTCACCACAGATCCCTTCAAGTATTGAGATATTATGATTAGACTAATATTTAATTGAATAATTTTGTTTATACTTTTAATTTGCACTGTGAGACACACACACATCTCACAAGAAGTTGGGTGAAGACATACTTGTGGAAAATGGAAAAAACAAAAACAAAACAGCTCTCCATTTTTTTCCCCAGCACTATTCTCAAATGTGCTTTTGTAGTTTACTTGAGAAACATTCTTATCAAATTATGAGCATAAATCTATTTCCGCCCCCCCCCAGGATGTCCATTTTTTTTTTTGATTGCTGTTGTTGTTCAATGATTTATATATAATGACTTGTATCATTTTGTAGCTGGATATCCAACTGTTTCTAAATGTTGTACTATCTTAATTACCTCATTGCTCATTCTTATTAATATACTGGAAAGAGAAGAAATAAAAGGGGAATGAGGCTCATGAAACATACAAATGGACCTAACATGGGATAAAAATCAGTGAAGAATGGGATGATGTAAAATGGACTTTTATCTCCTTGTTTTATAAATCCTACAGATTTTGACTACTGAGGCATATACATGAACACACACAAAAATGCAGTTGAAAATTACCACAGCAAGCTTCCCACTGTGTCAGCCTCACTGACCAGGTAACTGCTGAACGATTAGTTGCCTCAATCTCATTAGATCTGTGAGGTTAATGATACCATTTCTCTACTTGAAAAACTTTTCCTCTTTCTCTGTTTAGTTAACTCTATTATGTTCCACATCAGTTGTCTCACCTGGCATTTTATGAAGCCTATTCTATTCAACAAAAACTGTCTATTGTTAAATAAATTTGGAATAAGGTGCAAACTATACCTACCACCTGGAATTTCACAGTGCCCAATACCAAAATAAAAATTCTGAAAAGTCCTGCAAGAAAGAATCCAATTTAGCTTTAATTTAGCTTAAAATTTTGAAAATCTGTTTGATATGCATATGTTTTTCAGAGAGCAATTATTGCCATGTCATTAGAAAATGTTTTTCCATGGAATACAGTATGGAAAATGCTGTCTTCTAAAAATGTAAGTTTTAATTCATTTTCACAAAAATGTTCAGGGAAACAGAATTATTAATGCACATCTTTCACTTAGAACTTTTGTGTATCGACCTTTTTCCTGCTGGAAATTAGTGGGACAAGCAAAAATTCTACATGTTAGGCAAGATTGTATCAGTGGAAAAAAAAATGTCCTTGGGCCAAATTTATATCTGATCCCAGAGAATTAAGTAAGTAGAGTTGTCTGCCAGGATACTGATGCCACTGAATTCCTTTGATTGTCTTGTTGGAAAATGTTTAGGTACAGCCTAAAATTATACAGTAAGCATTCATCATATATGCACAACTATAGAGAATTATGAGAATTGTTTAATTTGTTATGCCTCCAGTGGTTAAAAAATAATGGCTTCACATAATTTGTCATGTCTTCTTTTGAGAGGTGAAGTTTATGTCTCCTTCCATTTAATCTGGATGAGCTTGTGACTCTCTAGTAACAGAGTGAGCTGAGACTCTCTGAATTGTTAGATGTGGTCACATAGGTGATACGCCTCAAGCCTTCTTAGCTGAGAAACTCTCATCTGGAACCCTGAGATGTTAAGTAGGAAGTCTGACTTTCCTGAACTCACCAGACTCTGAAGAAGCTCAGACTGTTACTAAACTCAAATTGGTCTGCTCACTGCTCAAAAGCCAATAATCGAGGGGAAAGTGTCAGTGAAAAAGGAAAGTTGTTTTTATCAGAAAAGCTGGCAGTCTGGGGAGAAGATGGACTTGTGTCCAGAGACCAACTCCCAAGATTCTGCTTAGTCATGACAATTTTTTAAAGGGGAAATAATCTCAGTTAATCATTAAGGTATGAGGTCAGATTCTTCATCATCTTTCCATTGTGTGCAGACCTTCTGACTTCTCCTGATCTTCCTTTGGACACTGCCTTGCTTGTGTGTTTTGGCTGCAATTGGATGCTCTCTTGCCCTGGGTTTCACTGTGCTTTCAGGGTCTGCCTGCAAATTTGCAAACAGGGGAGGAGCTGAGGGTATAGAGTCAGTCATTCTTTAACTATTTAATTATTCATTCTTAGTCCTTTTAATCCAGGAAAGGAATCAACATTAGGCAAGGCATTGTGTGCATTCAGTAGAGAAGAAGTCAGGAAGTAGGTTAAATGTTACCTAGTGATCTCATTTTTATAATTAAGGTTTAAGGGGAACAGAAATAGACAAATGGGAAAAGGGCAAAAGTGATGCCTACAAGACCACATGGAGACGTTATGTGAGTCGTTCCAGCTGACAGACCCAAGTCACATCCCAGAGGACAGGCAGCATTTCCTTCTAGATATGTGAGTGAAGTTGCCTCCAGAAGATTCCAGCCACAACTCTTGAGTCATCTCAAGCAGTCTTATGTTACTAGCTGAAGTCTCTGATATGACGGAGCAGAGAGAAGCCATCTTCACTGTGCTATCTGATTCTTGACCCACCGAATCCATGAGCATAAAAAATGATTATTTTACACCACTAAGTGTCATTGTGCTTTATTATCTACAATGGTAACTAGAAGGGTGGCCATGTAAATGTAGGTTTTTGACACTTTACTTTTACTAATGTTAGTAATCAATATTTTATTGATTACTGAGATAGGCCAAATACATTGCTAGGTATTTCACTTACTCAACTAATTATAACACAATTCCTGGGAATTAAGTCCCATTATCTCCTATCTAATGAAGAAGACATTAAGGTTTATAGAAGTCAAATAGCTTGTCCGTTATTCCTATTTGAAACTTAAACTGTGTATCTCAAGGTGACACCAACTGACATATTCTAAAAAGGAACTGGGGTGTAGATAGAGGAATTACATCAGAGTGCATTCAGTCCTATAAACTTCAAATACCTTTCAAATCTTCAAATAATTGAAGATCAAACTGAAGGACTGGATTAGGAAATATCATCACTAAAGTTCTGATCACACCCTCAACCGAAGTCTTTCTTTCTTCTTCTTTCTGAGAGATTTGTTCTTTTCCTGGTGTTCAGATCCTTTGATTGAAATTTGATTTCAAGAAACACTGTGGCATGCCATTCTGTAGTACATCGCAGATTCCCTATAACATCAGTTTAACTTCTGGAGTATTTGATGTCATCATGACTGACCAATTCATATATTGTGTTGACTCTAAAGTGGATTTATGCTCTCTGGCATCCTGGTGAAATTATAGAAATATCACCATTTTGTTGTTACTACTGAAATAATAACCATGATTAAATCATGCAGCAGATAATTTGGTGTCACCTGTGAGATAACTTCCAGGGCCACTTGGTCCTGAATCTGGGCTGTGTCCCTCCCCTATAACCTTCAGAACTGTCACCTATAGTGTTGGCAGTTGTCAGACACTACACTCCCCCTCCTATACCCTTTAGAGTCTGTGATTCTTACAAAACACAGAGACTAACTTTTATAGGGTAACTGCCTGCCTCACTGACAATAGTGGTGAGTTAAAGGAGAATTTGATCCCCATAATATCCTGCCTTGTTCTTTCAAGTAGACTCTCAAAGGGGATCCAGGTCAACCATTTAACGCCATGATTTTTTGAGAGGTGAGGAGGTGGGGGAGTAGGAATTGGTACCCAGGGCCTCTGGTATTTTCACTTAATCAGCAAAGGGAAGTGTTGATAAGAAGAGACTCTTTCTTTGTTCTTCTGAGTTCCAAGCATTGCATCACCATCTTCAGGAGCTGCTGCCCTGTCTGTACCAGATGATAATTTGGACACAGTCACAAATCAATACCAGGAATGGTGCGCTGGAAGCTTGCACTGTAAGTACTGCTATAAGAGCTGGAAAAATGTGCGGTAATCTTTGGAAAGCCAGAAAGTTAGTATGGCTTCAAAGGGCCTTTTATAATGTTAAATGCTACCCCCAACTGCCCTCCTCCAAGCACAGAGACTGCTTGCTTAAGTTACCATTTTTAATGCAAATCATCATAATGGCTTGATAATTATTTCAATTGACATTTATGAAACCATTCAGTCAAAGAACAGCCAGGACAAAAACGCTCACTAATCTCCCCATTTTTCATATCCTCTTGGTTTGAGGTGGAATAACACAAGAAAGCCCCAAAGCCGGAGGGTTTTTCAAGTTGATTCTAAATGGACCCAACTCTCCATCACTGTTACTCTGTGAAGTGAATTTGGACCAAGTTAAACAAAACAGCAAGAGCATAATATTTGTGGTAGCTTGAGAGGAGAGGGGGAAATGACAGGCATCCCCTTCCTCCACGGCTTAGCTTGCAGATTGGATGGACAGCATTTTATTATTGAGAAAAAAATAATAAACATGTATTAAATGTCCTGATATCATGAGTAACTGTTCTAAAAATGTTTTGTCTGAGAGGATCTTATTCATAAGCATTTATTTAGGTTTTTTTCTTTTCCATAGAGGGTGTTTCTCTTTCATGGGGTCTTAAATAGTGTATAATATATTTGTATGGAGCATCAAGAAAATGTAAAGTACTGCTCACCTACCAGGGTTCTCCCTGCCTCTTCTCCTTACCCTCAGTGTGTCATGATTAGAGTCAGGCAGTAGCTCAGAAATGAGAAGACTAACACATGCTGTTTTGTGGAGGGGAAGCAAGGCTGGAGGGAATAAGGGCTAGTCCTATTTGGAGTTGCTTACTTCCCCAATCAGGCAAAGAGCACTAATACACATCAAGATCACTACAGTATGGGTATCTCTACAGAGAGAAAAGCTTGAATGTCATCCATTCTTGAACACATGAAGCCTGCTTTCTAGAGAGATGGAGCTTTCTTCTACCTGTTTCTAGGTCTACATTTATGTCTTAAGGCAATCAGTGAGTCCTATTAAGAAAGGCTGGCTTCTTGCTATTTCCCTGAGACCAAGACACTAGCCATTTCAGTGAGAGGAAGATCAATCAAGTTGTAACCAAGCAGGAACCTATGGGGCCTTCTTGGGACAAACCCATCCCCCATATCTTCTGCTATATCTACACTCTGAAGTACTTAGATAATAGTATCTGATGTACATTTCCGGAGCTATTTTGCAGATGCTAAAACCACCATCAAATGGAAGAAATTAACTACCTGATAACCAGGAGCACAGAGCCCCCAGACCTACTGAAGTCTGAGGATTGATAATGTTAAGATACCACCCTGTTACCTCACCATCAACGAATCAGAGAATTTTGCACGAGTTGATCACATATCCTGTGACTTCCCTCCCTCACCAGGTCTTTAAAAATGCTTTCCTGAAACCTATCAGAGTTTGAGTGTTTTGAGCACTAGCTGGACTCCTTGCTTGGTGCCCTGCAATAAAGGCTGCACTTTCCTTCACCACAACACAGTGTCAATAGTTTGGCTTAACTGGGTGTCGGAGAAAGGACCCAAGTTTTGTTCAGTAACGAAGTTATTGGGAAATAGTAAGTTCAAGTAGTTCTTATTCTCACCTTAATATAGATAAGAGGATGCTCGATATTATAGTTTAAAAACTCTATTAATACAAGTTTCAAAATCCCCTAGATGGCTCAGTGGATTGAACTGTTTTCCAAAATTACCCAATTATCTCCAAACTGAAGTGGTACAGCAGAGGTGTTTACTTTGTACAGCTTTAATCTAGACTGAAATATTCTGAACATGCAGTTCATGGACCTCCAAAAAATCTGTAAAAGGAATTCAAGGGTTCTAGGAACCCAAACAGCAGAAAAAATTACATCTTTATTTTTACCAGACTCTAAATGAAATTTAGCATATCCTTCAGTTATTAACATAGGCAGCAAACCACATATCAAGAGGACCTCTGCTTCTGTCACACCATAGGAAGATTGTTGCAAATATCCCAAAATATAATTTAAGCACATCTGTTAGGGGAACCACTGACTGAAACCAGCCACCCTGGCCAGGCAAGACAGCAACATTTTGCATGAGTTATCTTACAACAAGAGGTCCTGGTAAGGAATTCAGAACTAACAAGCTACCAACAACTGGAAGAATTCGGGAAAGGTCAAAAGGAGGGAGGAGACACTAGTGCATATGTCCTACCAACCTCCCAGAATCCTCCTTGCTGGAATCCATCTTGGCTGAGTGATGTGTGCGCCAACCAGGAAGGACCTTGAGTCAGAGTGATTGACCAGAGACAACCTGGAGACTAACTTCATCACCATAAAACCAGAGACTGCAAACCACATGGCAGAGCAATTCTTCTGGTTTCCCTTCCCCTGCTGCTCTTCAACCGGGTGTCTCTTCTTAATAAAGTCTCTTGCTTTGTCAGCACATGTGTCTCCTCAGACAATTCATTTCCAGGTGTTACACAAGAGCCCACTCTTGGGCCCTTAAAGGGGTATCCTTTCCTGCAACACATCCAGACTTTGAAATTATAATAATCATCATGTATATTAAAAATGTTTATGTTTCTATTCAAAGTATTAATAAATAAGCATATATATCACATTTTAATATCCTGATGAATACTTTTCACTATAATCTCTTCCTTTGTCATTCTATCAACTTTATTTTGTGCATTTAAAAATATTATTCTGAGTTAGTTTCATAGGCTTTACTGGATGGCATGTGTCCATGGGTCTATGGCACCAAAAAAGGTTCAGAACTCTTGGTAGTCTATAAATGGCTCCTGATAGAGAAACTTAAGTTTATTTCACAGGATGCCCAAACCTCCTGGCCTGTGGTAAAGTCAAAGCGAGAAAATCCTAGGCTGTGGAAAATCCTAACAAATCACCAAAATGAGTCAAGAGAAATCTGAAAGGAACAAATTAAGTAGTGGTTCATTTGCTTCTTCAACTTTTATTATGCAACTTCAGGGTTGGGCTGGATGTCAGGGAGACAGGAACACCCAGACACAATGAACAAACTCAGATTCAGATGATGCTGGGAAACAAATGGCAGCCAAATGGTTATTTTCAGTTTGATGCTTAATTGGGTAGCAATTACTCAAGGAAGAGAAAACAACACTTAGAAATATTGCTTACATAGGAAAAACTGGCCCACATCTCACATAAATTCATGTGTCTTTGGATCATCTATTGATTTCAAAGGGAACTCCATGCTCAGATGACTTCAGTAGTATATTGATCCAAACTCAAGTGTTGGCAAAAAATAAAAATGAAAAACAACAATAATAATTTAAGCCACTGTGTCTGCCTTTTCCTAAGTAGACCATTTAGATTGTTAGGTAAAATTGCAACTTGTTTACTTTGGTCTTAATGAAACCTTAAAGAACTCTCATGTAGATTCTCTGTGCAGAATCCTTTGTGGACTCTCTAGAAGTATAAGTGTGCCCATATTGTAAATTTGTCAGTAGGATACATCACACATCATGTTACCAAATCAAACTTGGGTCCTCTCTTCAGTGCACAGTTAAGCCAGTCTACTGACATCAAGTTGTGGTAAAGGAAAGTGTAGCCTTTATTTCAGGGTGCTAGGCAAGAGTTCAGGGCAACTAGTCTCAAAACATTCGAACTCCAGTGGGTTTCAGGAAAACAATTTTAAAGGCCAGGTGAGAGAGGGGAGTCCTAGGGTATGTGATCAGTTCGTGCAAAGTTCTCTTATTGGTTGATGATGAGGTAACAGAGCAGTATCACAGGGGTTAACATTATCAATTCTTAGGTGCCAGTAGGGCTGGAGGCTATATGCTCATGGTCATCAAGTAGTTAATTTCTTCCACTTGGTGGGGGTTTTGGCATCTGTAAAACAACTCAGGAAACGTGTATCAGATACTATTATCTAGGTACTTCAGAGAGGAGCTAAAACAGAGGATAAGGGGTAGAAGTCTGTCCTAGGAGGGCTCCATAGGGTCCTGCTTGGTTACAATTATAATGGACTGAATCATTGTCAACAAAATCAAATGCCAATGGCATCAGGCAGGAAATAGAACTGAATCCAGTTGAGTAAGACCATTAATACGGAAGGGTTGGGACTACAGTAAAGGAGAGAACATGAGCCTCATCTAAAAAGCACAGAATTATCCAGGGTTTCATTATCAGGAATGCTGGTCTACTGCAGCCAAATCAACCAACCTATCAAGAAAAGCTGGAAATGAGGTTTTGGTATGAAGCTGCCCAGTGTTAGGGGTAACTGTCTAAGTTGCAGTTCTCTTAAAACACTCTCTGAATTAAGCAACTATATCTAAAGTTTGACCCTTACTCCTGGGTCATAACTCTGCCTTACAGAGGCTTCTAGATCATACAACGCGTTGTCAACCAATTGGGGTAATAGGATTTGTTTCCAGCATTTCTTCCCCAACTCTTTGCCCATGGTTCCGCTGAGTACAACATGATTCAAAATGATACTTTCCTCATTTGGAGTGGCTAAAGACATTGCTACTAGAAGGAAAATTGTTTGGTTAAACTAAATTCTTAAAAGTTGAACCTGCTCAGAATTTTACTTAAAAAAAAAGAGGGAGGAGGAGGAGAGTAAGAAGGAGGAGGAAAAGAGGAGGAGGACAAATAAAGCCACCAGGATCATGTACTGGGAGAATACCTAGCATTGTTCCTGAGAGGGTAGGAAGTATTAGTTAATTTGGGGGATTTTGGATGGCTGATGAAATTCAGATCATTGGAATATGATTGGATAAGCAAGTAAAATTTTGGAGGATCATTTGTACTAACCCAAAAGTTGGAAATATGTAGGGTGAGAATTTTTTTTTGCATGCAAGAAGAAAGTAAGAAGGCAAAGGCCTAGCCACTGAAATAGGCCTAACCTGATTAAAATATTGGTTTAACTCCAATTGATTCTGTTCTGAAAGTGCTTGATCAAGCAGTTGTGGTCAACTTTTTAGCTTGTAGTTTGGTTTCATGCAACTGAATCAGAGCTTGAATTCATCTTCATAATCCCAGGTTTTTGCCAACAGATCTCCCTCTGTCTCTATTTCTATCTCTGTCTGTCTGTCTGTCTATTTGTCTCTCCCTCTCTTTTTTAACAAGGTCTCTTGATCTCATTGTATCCTCATGGAATTGCAATGGTCTATATTAAACATTGATAGAGAAAAGAAAGAATTCACATATTATAGAATTTTTGCTCACCTTCAGCTTAACTTTGTTCAGTTCTTTTGCTCAGAATTCGTTATTATTTAAAATCCAGCATGCTCCACTATGGTTAATAGATACAGACTTGAAGAAAAACTTGTATGTGCATTTCTTATTGACTAGGTCTTATCTCTGGCTGTCATTCTATCATGCTCATGGCAACCATCTGTCTTTTCAAAGTCATGCAACCAAACTCTTACCTCTCCCCCCTTCTGCATTTTTCTTTCTTTCAGATGTTTTTCTTGAGTTATAGCCCTAATCTCACCAGAATCATATTCCTGCTCATATTTAAAAGCATTCTCTTTCACACCCAGCTATGTCTCTGATTAATACATGAAAACCCCTTCCTTGCCTAGGAAATTGCTTATCCCTGACTCAATTTCATTTTTTTTTCTTTTTTTTTTTTTTTGCAGTACGTGGGCCTTTCACCATTGTGGCCTCTCTCATTGCGGAGCACAGGCTCCAGAATCACAGGCTCAGTGGCCATGGCTCACGGGCTCAGCTGCTCCACGGCATGTGGGATCTTCCCGGACCGGGGCATGAACTTGTGTCCCCTGCATCGGCAGGCGGACCTCAACCACTGTGCCACCAGAGAAGCCCTCAATTTCATTTTTAATTACACTTCAAAGCTGCCTTTCAATATGATAAATTTCTTCCCAAGTGGCTTCTCTGTCTATGAAAATAATGGCACATGATCTGGATAATCTCTTTTTGTCTTTCCATATCTACTGACCCTCCCCTTATCCACCCTACTTTGTACCCCAAGAGGCTGATTTGAATGGACAGCTTAAACTAGGTTCCTTTGTCCTTTGATATCAATTGGGTTTGGTCAATGGAAGACCCAAGAAAGATATCCTCAAAAGGGAGGCGAGAACACAGGTTGGTGGTGGTCATTCCCTTATCAAGGGCCTCAAGTGATGTACGATGGTCCTCTTTATAGCTATAGGCTTTTGCTGGGTCTCTATGACTGCTTTTTTCTCAGTCCATTCAGGTCTCATGGTCCTCAGGATTGCTCTTCTATTTCAAGCTCCTGGATACTTCCTCATCTCTGTAGTTTCCCTTAATCACATTTATGTACCTTCAAATAGTTAACTTATTAAGCTTCATTCACTTACCTCTATTTGAGAATGCCATAGCTTTCTTTCTTTCTTTTTTTTTTTAACATCTTTATCGGAGTATAATTGCTTTATAATGGTGTGTTAGTTTCTGCTTTATAACAGAGTGAATCAGCTATACATATACATATATCCCCCTATCTCCTCCCTCTTGTGTCTCCCTCCCACTCTCCTTATCCCACCCCTCTAGGTGGTCACAAAGCACCATGGATTTCTGTCAGGACCCTGTGACACAGTAGGGAAACACTTTAGTGCATGATAGTATAGTATAAACAAAGAATCTCGATCTAGGTTTGAGTTCTAATTTCATCTTTTTCTTGCTGTGCAAGTTTTATTTTACCTGATATAAAGTGAGAATAAAGATTCCCACCTCAAGGAATTATGAGTTAAAGAGATAAAATGATGGTAGTGAGGAGTACTTTGTTTATTCTATGAAACTCTATGTGTGTTAATTTTATTCAACCAAAATCTTAGTGTTTCACAATTGCCTATTATTTATTCCAGAAAAGTGAGACTCAAAGACTAAATAATTTTTCCATTATTGCTACCAAAAAAATATCCATTTCTTTAATTCCATAGTAAACTCTGTACAAATGTTTGTTATAATAATGAAATCCTGAACTAATGTCTGTTGGTGCACACAGACACACTGATTCTGTGCCTAAATGGGTTTATACAACATGTACATAGAAAAAAGGTTGGAAATGTACAAATAGCATCACCATTTCCTTAATACTACATAAGTTTTAGGAATCTACTTGTGTGTGTGTATGTTTTCATATGGACCCCCTTTTTATAATGTTTAAATAGATTATATGATGTTCATAATTAAAAAAATATCTCTGTGATAAGTGTAATCAGTATGTAGGACTTGTGAATGACAGATGATTTCAAATTGCTATGAATCAATAGATAGAACAGCAAGCAGCTCCTTGCTCTGAGCCAAAACACAGTGATGTTGTTACTTTTCAAGGTGGCTCTTGTGAGAATACAGTAGAAATTGAGAGTACAGTATTGTATTGTAGTACTGAGAGTACAGTAGAAATGTTTTCACCTCAACTAGTGTCTCAAGAATTATCATAACTATTAGTCAAGATACAATTGACAATCCCTCTCACAGTGCTGTCTTCTCAGCACATGCACCCTTTGTGAAGTACAGCCCAGTGGAAGAGACACATGAAGAAATTACTCCTCATCTTCTATATTTTGATCTGATACTGAGACATGTTTCTTTCTCTTATAGTCTACTAACCAGAATCAGCCACATGGTCCCATGGAAAAATAAGTGGACTACAAAGTATGAGAAAGCTCTTGGATATCTGGGGAGTGATTCAACATTAAATATCTCTGCTGTATCTAACTTTAAATTTTCTCAATAAATTATATTAAACATCATAAAGGAGGGTATATCACTCATATTTTATATTAAAACCAAAAGTTGTGCAAAATTTCAGGGAGTTGGAAGGTGGGACTGAGGAATGATTTGGGGGCCATTACACCACTGTTTTGGTGTAGAATTTTCTCCAGCCATTACTAAAGGGATACTGTTAAATGTCTTGATTTCTCTGTATAGTACCTCTTTGAACATGGCAGTTTCTATAAGTAAAGCTTCTTGGTGATTGCATTTGTTCTTATTATAGGACAATGCACAGAATATTGGGATCCATTAACAGAAATCATCCTTGAAAAATCTTCTTGTCTGTTCTCTTAATTCAAGATAGAGCACAATTAAATGATCTTAGATAGAAAATATTCCAATCAAGATTTTTCAGAGTGGTGATTACACACTTTCCCATAGTAATTCACCTTGAAATTGAACAAGTTGAAGATCAGCTTATTTATCAGAGCAGCTTATGATATTTTCCTTTGGTTTTGATCTCAGAGTAAATGAACCACAGTTGATCTCTATCCTTATCTAGGATATTTTTTCGTCTTTGTTTTATTGCATTTATTTCTTATATATCATGTTACTCTGCTGCTCTCAGCTTTTTCTTCCATGATAAATAGTCCTTGTTCTTTGAGTCTTTCCTTCTAGATTTAAATCTCAGGCCTTAATCATCTCTGTAGCTCTTTCTTCTAACATTCCAACTCTCCCAGTTTGCTATTTCATGGTAGAACCTAGATTTGGGGCAATGCAGCAAGAATGAGTAAGGCCTTAATATTTCCCTGTGCTAGTACATCAAAGTAACCACATCTATTGCATCCTTTTCAGATGCTAACAGAGTGCAGTGTGTAAAAATCTGCATTATTCACTTAGGAAGTTAATTCACCATATCTAGCTTTCACACTGAATTAATTATTATTTACTTTTTTTTTGTTTTTACTTTTTAGGCCATTTGGGACCTGGCAGCTGTATAACCTTGAGAAAGTGTGTGGAGTATTTCTGGCAGAAAGTAGAAAGAGAAATCTCATGGGAAAATAAATCCTCACATGAGTGTCAGCTGGATTTTGGATGTTGAAGCAATTCAGATCATTTGGATAAGCTCTGGATGAACAGATAACGTGTTGGAGGAACATTTGCACTAACCCTGAACTCCCAAGCATGCATGGTTCATCTATCATTGGGTATCCATGAGGCTAAGTCATCCATCTATCCTAATTTCATAGAATATCTTGTTGCAACACATTCAGTTGCAGTTTTGAATGTGTACTTCAAAGTCCCTTCAAGCCATATAGTAGGGTAAGAACAAAATACACTCTGGGAAGCTGTTCAGTGGACTGTATCTTATTTCAAAGCCATCTTTTCAACTGTTATATTGTCTGTGTCAGAATTTGCTATTTCCCTTTTTCCTTGGTCCTTAGCAGAGAGTTGAGGTCACTCTGTGGGAGCTATGTAAACCATCAATTGACTTGGAAGCCAGTGCAACCGAGGGAGAATAGAAAGTTGGCATAGCATGGTTCTCAAGGCACTTAGAGCGTCTTCCTCAAGTTTTTGAGACGCATTGACCAGTATAATTCAAAAGCAAGGTGGGACTTTAAAGCTCTGTGATTAGGCAGAAATCAGACCTGTTTGGCAGCTAAAAGTATCAGAGGTGCTCAGATGGATGTCTGACAAAACGTAAAAATGACCCAAGGCCCTGGACTTATATATCTAGTCTGATTTATGTGATGTTAAACAAGATTTTAGTTTCTTTTTCTGTTTCATTATTTATAAATGTGCTCCAAGGATACTGTCATTTATATCACATCACATTGAATCACACAGGATATCAAGGCTTTGTCATCAGTTTTCTTGAAATTAATTAACTAATTATTGCAATTAATCCATTGGACAGTATGAAGGAGCCTATGAAATATTTCTCAGAATAGGATTTTAAATGTTATTATATATATATATATATATATTTAAACAGTATATATGCATATATAATTTTAAAAAAACAAGTTTTTGAAAGGCAGTTATGTAAATATAAAGACAAACTTGTGATAAAATAATACATGTTTCTGTATCACCACTTTGTATAATAAGGATTCAGTAGTGCATCTCATCACTATTATAACTTTAAAGTAGTGATGAATATAAAGGATATTAACAGACATCTGCAACAACTGTAATGTAATAGAAAAATACCTGTGGTTTCTATTGATGACTAAGCAACAGTTTCTGCCATTACTACTATGGTTTATTATTTACACTCATAATTGAAGGAAATGTTATACTTCAATTAGAATTTAGTAAAAATAAAGATTTTTTTTTCACCTATGTCTCCAGACCTCTTTTCATGAGCTCCAAGTTAAGAAAGAGTAGTGATTTGAATGATGGACATCTTAGAGACCATGAGTTTGGTTTCTTTTGCTTTCCAAATGATGAAACAAAGACCCAGAGTAAGTCTGCAGGGTCACACAACTAAGTACACAGTTGCCCTCCCTCAGTCCATTCTCAAGCCTCTCACCATTGCATTGACATGGATAACTTTTTTGCCTCCACATATACAGGGATTCTTCCTTTGTTTGGTGTCTATTTTCTCTGTTTGCTAAATGGGCTCTCAGTTTCTCGTCACTGGCCTTGGGCCCCTGTAGAATTCTCTTTACATTTTTTTCTATGTATTAATTCCATTGATAAATTCTTCCTAATGGATTATTAACCTTATTGGCATATTAAAATTTTTACCAAATGGTGTAAAGAGTGGTTCTCAAACTTTACCATGCATCAGAATTACCTCTAAGCTTTTTAAAACATAGGATACTGAGTCCTACCTTCACGTGTATTCATTTCTTACTGTTGCTATAAGAAATTACCACAAAGTTAGTGGCCTACAGCAACATAAATGCATTATCTTATCATTATGGAGGTGAGAATCCAAAATAGGTCAACAGGGCTATATTGTTTCTCCCTGGCTCCTGGGAAGAATCTATTTCTTTGCTTTTTCCACCTTCTAGAGGGCATTCTGACCTTTGCTGCTCTTGTCATATTTCCTTGAACTTGACCTTTCTGCCTCCCTCTTGTTTGGACCCTTGTGATTACATTAGGACAACCCAGATATACCAGGATATATTCCCAGCTCAAGAACCTTAACTTAATCCCATCTGCAAAATCCCTTTGGCCATGTGTGGTAACATCCACAGGTTCATGGAAATAGGATGTAGGCATCTATGGGGGAAATCTAGCAAGCTCCCATGTGATGCTGGTCTGGGAACCACACACTGAGAACTACTGGTTGAGAGGAGCTAATATTACAATAGGTGCAGAGAGTTGTGTGTTTTATCACTGCTAACTGATGGAGTGACCTCAAAATTGTCAAGTAATCTCTCTGAATTTTATTTCCACATCCATAAGGAGTGGGGTCAGTTAATTGTCTTAACTGCCTCACTGGTTTGTAGTAAAAATTAAAGTATGTTTACTATGCCACCCAAAAGCAGAAAAGTATTTCTACTAATAATAAGGAAGAATAGCTCTTCACACTCCTTGGAGGATGATGGAGACATTTGGCAGAGGACAGAATTGATCTAGCCCAGAATGAAAGGCAGACACTTGCTTCCTCTTCTGTTATCACCAAGTATGAGTGAAGAATAGAGGATACACTCAAGGCCCACAGCCTAACTGATGACCTCAGGCATAGTAAAAATCAACAACTGACAGAACAATAATTTTATAAAATACTGTGCATGGCTGTCTTCCTTCTGGATCTAAGGACACTTTAATCAGAAACACTTGGTCGAGGAACCAGATATCATTAGGCCTTTCCTAATTACCTTAGGTCTAGAACCACATGGACTGTATGTCAGGGCAACAAAGATACCTTCATCTGTATATGGAGGCTAGAGAATTTTATTAACAGACATTAGTACAGTCAAGTCACATTCTAAATGTTTATGATTGTCCATACATGTAGTTTGTACTGCCTTTTTCCTCTTTCCCCTACCATATTTTCCTTTGTTTATTTAAACAAAAATCCCAAATCTTTATATTTTTAGAAAGTAAACTGCAAGAATTAATTATAATATGTCATTCTTAAGTGTAAAAATACTGAACATTTGCACACATTTTTAAATTTTATCTTCCAGAAAAATCTTTCAATAACATTCAAATAATTGTTTCTTTACTCTTTGGAGAGAAAAGGACATTGTAAACTATATCCTATATGTTAAATCATTTTAGATTGAAAATAATGCAATCCTGTGCTCACTAAACATGGTGAAATAACAGTTAATATTTCTTCTTTAAAATACAAGTCAGCTTTGATCCAAGAGGTCAAAAACTTTGCTAAAGCATAGGTCATGATAACTATCCTTCAAGGATATTGTAAAGAATATAGAGAGATCAAACTTTATTATACCAGTTTTCTAGAAGAGAAAGTGAAGCTATAATAGCTAAGCAAAATGGCTAGTAGTAGGGCTGGGAATAGATTCTGGTTTCATGTTTTACCACGCAAAATATCTGATCTCTGACTGGCTGGTTTTGATTTCTGCTATGCTTTCCTACTTGGGACAATTATTTTCTATTGATACCTAGTAGAAGCACTTGATGATAGAGAATATTAAAAAAGATAGTCATTAATCTCTCTGAATTCCAATTTTCTGTCTAAATAATGAAAATCTTGAAAAAGATAATATTTAAGTTGATGTGCATTTTAAAATTCATTAAGGGTCATGTCTAATTGATCACTTGTAGATCCCAAGAATCTAGATGATTTTTCTGGCATACAGGGAGTATAAAATAATATTTATTTAATTAAATTGAATCTAAGTGAATTGTTCTTTCCAAATCTAAGTTCCTTTGTCCCCAACAATTTTAGAGCACTGAAGTTCTTTGATGGGTGTTACAAGCAGATTAGATCCCTGAGGCAACAGAGAGAAGAACAATCCCAAAGATGAAGCAATGTCCCTTTGACATAGAGTTGTGTAACCAAAGTGTTAAGCAAATTTGTGAACCTGAGTCCCATGATGTTTTCTGAGATTTACCAACTTGTTCAAAGACCAAAACCAGAGTATTTCTAGTAAATAACCTAGAATAATAAAGTTGGGCAAAATCTCCAGAAGAAATTAAGTATGTTCCTTAAAGACTGACAATGTCTCAGTAGGTTTACAGCACTCATATTCATGGTGAAACCAGTGGGCTTTAACCCTAGGGTCTCTGAGAGAACTCTCTTGTGTTTTCCTTTATATAGTTTGATGAAGTGAAAAAGAAAGTGGTGGTGGCTCCCTAGAGCATCTGAATTATAGAAGGGGGTAAATCTTAATGAAGTTCCAATGGACTAACTTGTTTGTTCACTGTTCATTTTCCCCAAAATTCATTTCAAGTGCATAGGGAGCCAGTTACATTGGAAATGCCATTTGAGGAGTTGGCTGGTTCTGTAACTACCCATGACTTCCTCTCCTAATACCCCTCCCCATGGGTATAACTAAAACATGAATATGGATTAACTGGTGTAAATGTTAGTAGTGTTGATAGAATTATTTTCTTTGAGTTAGTTCTTCAGAAAGTATCAAACAGAAATCTAAGGAAATTATCTATAACTCAGGTGGTGAAATCTCATAGTCTAAGCATTATTTCTGTTCAGAAATACCAGTATCCATTAGAGATAATTGATTTTTTAGTTTGGAGACCCATTAGTTTTTACTATTACTGCTGTAGTTTGCCTATGGCTGTTGATCATCTATAAACATTACCACTGACACAACAACAGCATAACATGCAATTTCAAGGTTTTATTTTGATTTTTTTCTCCCTTAGGTAAGGAGCATCGTGCTATAAATCCACTGACATTTTCTTGTCTATTTTTCTTGTAACTGCATTCTCTGGCCTGATTTCTAGCTGATATGGTGAGCCTTTTAGGTGATATATGAGCAAAGCTTCATCTGTGAAGGTGTGTGTTGTGTGCCTGTTTTGTCAAATACACAACTCAAGTCTGTTATTCAGTTCCCTTTATATTGTTCCCTAACTAGTTCTGACATGTTATTTCCAAATTAATTGACAATTTGTATAAGATACCTGACCCCAAATATAGCATTCTCTTGGTAAAATGGGTGTGTAGCAGATGGATTAAAAAAAAAATTAAACAGCTCTATTGACATATGATTACATATAAAATTCACCTACTTAGAGTGTACAATTCAATGGTTTTCAGTATATAGAGTTATGCAGGCAAACCACTGTTGAAAAGACTATGTTTTCTGATTTGTTTTGACACCCTTGTCAAAAATCAGTTGACCATAAATATTAGGACTTATTTCTGAGCTCTCAATTCTATTCCACTGATCTGTATATCTATCTTCATGCCACTACCACACTATTTTCATTACTGTCCCTTTTAGTAAGTTTGGAAATCAGGAAGTTTGAGTACTTAGCAGATGATATTTTGAAAGATCTTTTTTTCCCCCCTACAAGTCAGATTAATAACAGTGAGATAAAATAAGGGGAAAGCTGATAGCCAACTAATTTGAAAGTAAAAGGTAAATGAAAAAGCAAATGTATGTTAGCTCTTAGATAGCTCACTTACATGAAACGAAGGCTACTTGTGGAGTCCTAGAAAAATAAAAGTTGTTCTCTGGCCTTGGTTTTGTTATTTCCGATCCCTTGTCCTGAACAGTTATGGGAGCAGATTTCTAAACTCCATTGTTTTTTAGATTTGCATGGGGCCACATTTTGGCGAGTCTTCATTACCACAAAATGTTGTCCCAAAGTGCACAGTTTACAAATATACTCATTCATTTTGTGACTTTCCAACTTAGACCAGCTGTCCTATAAACTTTTTCTTAATTACCCACAAATGAAAAAGTCATTTTAGCATTTTGATATGTGGTCATCAAACCAAAGAGAGAATAATTTTCCTGTTGTACCTATTTCCCCACATGGATGATCTGCTACTTTGGATATATTATGATGCAAATATTGGAGAAAAGTGGTTCATATATATTTTTGCTTAGCACCACTATCATAGTAAGTTTTAGTGAAAGGTACAATACATGTGGATGGTATGTAAAATATAACCTAACTCTAGATATCCTAAAAATAATTTTGCTCAATGATTTGTCCTTAAGGTGTCTCATTCACATATTATTATTACACAATACCTCATGTCTTTGTTCTCAGGTTCCCTTTAGGAATTCATACATCTTTTGTGACAAGAGTTGTGTATTATCTGATGGCACAAAGTGTGCCTGTCATTGCCATTGGAACATGAAGAGAACAGTTGTGTGACAGTTGACATTAAACCCAAGGTGCTTTATTTTTATTTTATCATCCAGATGCCATAAAATAATTAGCAGAAGCTGGTAATCTGCTTTGAAAGATTATTCCTGGCATTTCTATGGAAACAAAAATGATTGTCAGTGGAAAGCCTTTAGTCATGAATAAACTTAATAAGTCATGGATTCTGCATTAGTGTTTGAAAGGTTTAAAAACTGTTCTGCTTTTTGGACTTGTAGATACAATATGTGGACAGGTTTCTAAGTAGAGGAATGAGAGCCCTTTCACAAATATGTATCTTTAGAACCACAGTTGACATATTTCTCCATACTACTGAGCTCTAGGTCTGTGTTCTTGAAATATCCATTGATTGAGAATAATTAGCATCAAGGAAGCTAAATCTTAATATAAGGTGGTATGTCAGTTATATCTCAATAAAAACAGAAAGCAAGAAAATTACATCTTTGGTAAATATTGTTGAATTTTGCAGGACACAATTCTGTCAAATAATCAACATTATATTCTAATTAAAAATTATGGTATAAATTATTACTTATATATTCCCTGATGGCAATTTCACCTAAGGATTTTCTATTTCTTTGTTTTGTTTTAATAGTGTATATTAAGTTAGAACATTTTTCAACCCAAATAAGTAATTTAAGCTATTGAGTGTGAAGTATAAAAGGCCTTAACAACAAAAGTAACATTTTTTCCTTGTCCCATGCATCAGTGTAGTTTTGCTCTCCATTTATTCAAATTTTCTTTTATAATGTTTAAATAAGAGTTTTAAATGTTTATTTATTTTGATTTTATAAAATCTTTCTTAGGCTTATTCTAGATACCCTGGGATTTTGTTGTTGTGAATGGGATTTTTTCCATTAAATTTTCCAGCTGGTTATTGCTGATATAGACCTTTGCACTCAAAGAGCAGTCCAGGGCCCAGAAACATTGGCATTACCTAGGAGATTGTTAGAAATTCTGCATCTCTGGCATCATTCCATACTTAGTCAATCAGAATTTGTCTTTCAACAAGATTCTCAGATGAGTCACATGGACATGAAAGTTGAGAAACCTCAGTACAGAGAAAGCTGAGTTAGAGGACCCATTATCTTTGTTCTCTTAGAGAAAAACACCTTCAGTGGCAAAATGGGGACAGTGGACCAATTTTCCCATAGCACTTTCTCTTCTGCTCCTAGTCCCTGGTATCTTAGATCTATTCTTGAACCCCCTTTATAACCCTTTTCTGGGAAACTCAATTTTTAAATTATTGAATTGTAGATTTTTTAGTCCTATGAGATTTTGCTGTTAATCTAGTTTTAACTGCATTATATATTACAATTATTTTCAACATCTTAAATATTTCAGGGTCTCTATTTCTCAGGCCTTTAATTTATGCTTTTTTCCTATAATATTGTGGCATTTGGGAAAGAAGGAATATTATACAGGAGGGCTCAGAAGTCATATGGAATCAGAAGACTTCTAAATATTTTTTTTTAATATGGTAAACAATGCAAGGGAATAATGCTCCCTTTTAACTCCTAAAGTAAAAATTTTATAATTATATATTTTACCCTGTCAACTCACATATAAATACATAAATTGGTCAAAGTGTCAGCTACATTGAATTTACACTGAGGTTCTCTTTAAAAAACAGCAACATATTTAGGCAAAGAAGTTTTGAATTAAAAGGTTCTTAGATTTTAACTGTAGATTCCAAATTATGTCAGTAAATTAAATCTTGATTTTGTTTCTGGCAGACCCAGCTAAGTTAGCCATGAGACTCTGTTGGACATTTCATCTAATAGCATAGTGGTGATAATGATGCTAATTTTCTATATGATTTGAATGATATGGTCTAGCTATAATTCATACTCTTTTGTCCAGACATTCCTGGGGTTTACTTATTGATCACTTATTGTTTGTAAATTCTTATTCTAAGTAAAATTTATGAATCAGTGCTACCTCTTATAGGTTTTGATCATGGTATTGGAAATGATTGTTGGACATATTGTGTTATTTGTTATAATATTAAAACAATTAATTTTATAAATGAGAGTAGTTATCTTTCTAATAAAGTTACCAAATCCCTAGCTGTGGGATATACTTTATTTGCCTTTTTAAGAGGGGTGCCATTTGAAATTGCCTGGAAATTACTTGTAACATTAAGTATCATGAAGGGCATGTATTATACTTGTAAATAGCAACCTCAGGAAATGGCTACAAACTATTCTAGAGAAGTTCTTCTGCTTCTCAATCTTAAATGTGCATACTGATCACCTAGGGATCTTGTTAAAGTGCAGATCCTTATTCTCTATTTCTAAGTTGCAGCCTGAGATTTTGTGTTTCAAAAAATTCCCAGGTGATTACCAATACAGCTGGTACACAGACCACATTTTGAGTAGGAAAGCTAAAGAGCAGTAGTTCTCAAAGTGGGGTCACCAGAAAAAAATATGTGCTTTATTTAGCTCTGGAGTGATTCTGATGCAACTAAGTTTGATGGCCTCTGCTCTAGACACTAGAAACCTTTATGTCCTCAGTACCCCAATCCAAATGTTCACAGTTCATTAAAGGTGAAAAAAACAAAAACAACAAAGACATTAGGTCTAATGTCAATATTCTCCTGAAATAGTTGTTTTGCAGGGTAAGGAAGAAGTTGGTTTTCCTCATTGAAGAGCCTCTTCTTGAAATGATCCCATCATAGAGCAGGGTATTATTCACTTCACCTCATGGCATATAGGTATAGATATATAGACATAAAAATTGGGACTGTCTTATGGTAGTATGATATTTCCCACTGTGAAGATAGTACCCTTACTTCTTAAGGTTAAACTGCTTTGGAGCACAAAATTAACATTCCACAAGATACACATTTGATGTTAGAGGGTGTATCTCAATGGAAGAAAATAAAAAGTAAATTTATTACTATGATATATATATTTATAAATACTATATATATATATAACATGTTATAAATATATCATAAAATATAATATATAAAAGGTCTGATGCATTAGTTTTGCTTTTTTATGAGCAATCTGCTGAGGGTTTCTTTTTCCTCAAAAGCCTTGGTGGAAAATTGCAATATTGGCAAAATTTTCTGAAAAAATACTTGGAGGCAGTTTACTTAGACTACAGTCCAAAAACAACAGAGAGATAGGTTTGAGCAAGGCCCAAATGCAGGTAACTACTTCAATTAACCCATTGTCTCATCTCCAAGGCTGCTGAAAGAGGAGAGGGCTACTCAGGAAAGGGGCCCAGCTCACTCCTGCACTTTCATTTTAATAAAGTTCACAAAAAGGTGAGGAGCCTTAGAATCATCAGTAGAGTTGGGGGAGAGACAAATAGATGCAAATGAGTCTAAAGCTTGCACCCAGGAACCCCAGGTTCAAAGTCTTTAGAACTTTGGAGTTTTGAGGACGCTTTTCAAACAGGAAAAAGCCGTGGATTCACCCAGAGGCAGTAGGCAACATCTTATGGACAATTTGTCCAGTTTCTATAAGAAATACAGATGTACCAGATAATGACTTGGACACGAGTAGACCCATTTCTAGTTTTGTAGCTTGTTTGATAATAAAATATTCTTCCCTCAACCATTAGCTGCAGTCAGTCAAAGCAGTTTCCAACATGACCTCTTCATCTTAACTATGCTTTTCCAGTTAGCCTAATATAAAGTGGATGGGTCACAGGTCCAGAAAAACCCTGGAGGTTTTCCATTTTTGAGCCATAACAGAGAGTTAACTTATCCTTTGCTTCTACTCAAAATAGGCTTTTCTCTTCCTCTATTAAGATCTATCCTCCAACAAACAATGTGTATTTCGTGGAATCTTAAATGTGTCCTTCAAAGCAATTTAACCTTAAGAAGTCAGGGTCCTATCTGCAGAGTGGAAGGTGACCTGCTACAATAAGACATAAGTTCCAATCTTCGGAGACAAGAGAAGTAAATCAAACAAATGGCAAAAATTCTGATTCAAAGAAGTGAAATGACCCTCATAATAGATTATATTTTCCAAAGATCAGAAAAAAACAAAAACGTTTCCATTTCACACATTCTTACAGTGTGACTTTGACACTCCTCCCACTGAGAGGTGGGATTCTGTGTTCTCTCTCCTTGAATGTGAGTGGCTTGTGACACAGGCCAAAGGGAAGCCACATGATTTCCAATGCTAGTTCATGAGGAGCAACATGACTTCTGCCTGGTGCTTTTTGGACAAATGTTCTTGGAACACAGCCACTATGCTCTGAGAAAGCCCAAGCAGCCACATGAAGAGTGTAAGTGCACAGGCTGATAACCCCAGCTGAGAGCTCACCACAGTTTTCAGCCACCAGACAAGAGAATAAGTAAGCCTTCTGATTATTAAGCCTCCAGCCAGCAAGTCACTCCCAGCATTTGAAGATTCCCAGTTGAGGTCCCAGGCATCACAGAGCAGAAACATAATACCACAGTGCAAATTCCTGACTCACAGAATCCATGGTCATAATGATATGGTTATTGTTTTATACTGAGTGGTCTGTTATGTGGCAATACTAGCTGGAAGAGTCCTTTTCTATAAAACACACCCCTATACAGACAAAAAGTATTTACAGGGACATCTTTGACCTTTACCATGTAGAAGGTTTTCTTTTTCCTCACAACATTTCTTACACTTTCATAAAAGAAAGCTACTTCAAAAATTATATGTTGCCTCATTTATTTGACTCATTATTAGTTGTATGGTCTGATAAGATAATACAGTGATAGCAGTCAGTCAGGGGCCCCAAAAGACTGTTTGAGGACCATAAATCTAAGGATTTATCTCATCTCCAACATGGTTTAACCCTCAGTCATACTGATGATAACCTACCCAGTGCAGAGGCATGAATGCACTTACAAATCAAGATATTCCAGATTCCCTGCAGGACCAGGTTCTGCCTCTGAATGCAGGTTGCATGGCAAAACATGGGCCTTGGTTAAGGGGTAGGCTTAGCTCTTATAGAATACAGTGTCTTCATGGCCTGTTTTCCCTCCCAGTCTTTATCCAGGATGACGACTGCCAAATAGGCCATAAGGATTTGTTCAATGCCTTATGTCCACATGTTATAGTCAGACCTAAGTTGTCATGTGATTGGAAGGAGATGTTATAAAACATAGATTTTGTGTTTACATTTAGCTCCAGATGGACCAGCATGGAGATTTCCCTGGCACGACTTGTTCTTTCACATCTGTGGAGCAGCAGTGCACTGATTGTCTCTTCCCTGTAGATTGAGACTGGTGAAGATATTTGGATAAAAATCAGAAGACTATTTTGGATACCTTAGACTTGAATAATATATAGGGGTATCCTCTCTGTGCTAACACAATCATCGAAGGAGAAGATGCAGTAGGATACAGAGAAATTTAGAAATGTGCTTGTGGGAAACAATGGTAATGGTTTTTAGAAGTAATCACTGCTAAATACCCTTTACTCACAGGACATTTGGGTGGTTCTGGCTAATGTTAGAGGGGAGTGGTTCTCATAAAAACACCAGGAGAAATTTTTAGGAAGAACATGTATAAGGAAAAGAGGAAAACCGGAGAATTTATAAGTAAGACATAGAATCATAGTAACTAACGCATTGAAGGAATCTGGGAGTATAATGGGAGAGGATTTACCACATCTGGACTTATCCAAGGGTGGTGTTAAGACTTTATTTTCCACATAAGTACAGATTCAGCTCTTCTTTTCACTAAGAGCCCCATCCTCTGCTTTCAGGTACTTACAAATACCTGGGCTCTTAAAAACAGTGGGCTTCAGGAGGCTGTTTGCATGTGATTCAGCAAAATTTCAGAACAGGGTGAAGTACTTTTGATAAAAGAATCATAGGGTAGCAACTGGCAACTCTTGATTGACCCTACCCCGGGGACCTGTCTTCACTGGCTGGCTGAAGTCAATTCTCATTTGATTGGCTGTGGGATTATCTGTAAGCATTGGCTGCATTTATGGCTTTCCAGAGCTAGCCAGAAGAAAGACTTCATCTAGAAGTTGATTTACCAAACCCTCTTGTTGTCTTTGGGTCATTCCCCCATCTCCTTGGTTGCTGGTTCCACAGATCAGCAGCAGTAGCTTCTGGCTGGGAATTAGAAATGCAAATTCTTTTTTTTTTAATTGAAGTACAGTTGATTTACAATGTTATGTTAATTACTGCTGTACAGAAAAGTGATTCAGTTAAATATATATATATATTAATATTATTTTCCATTATGGTTTATCATAGGATATTGAAAATATTATAGTTCTCTGTTTTATATGGTAGGACCTTGTTGTTTATCCATTCTATATATAAAACATTACATTTGCTAACCCAAACCTCCCACTCCATCAGTCCCCCAACTCCCTTCCCCTCAGCAACCACCAGTCTGTTCTCTATGTCTGTGATTCTGTTTCTGTTTCATAGAAATTTTCATTTGTGCCATACTTTAGATTCCACATATAAGCAATATCATATGGTATTTGTCTGTTTCTGACTTACTTCACTTAGTATGATAATCTCTAGCTGCATGCTTGTTGCTGCAAATGGCATTATTTTGTTCTTTTTATGGCTGAGTAGTATTCCTTTGTATATACGTACCCCATCTTCTTTATCTATTCATCTGCCTATGAACATTTAGGCTGTTTCCATGACTTGGCTATTGTGAATAGTGCTGCTATGAATATAGGAGTGCATGCATCTTTTTAAATTATAGTTTTGTCCTGATATATGCTTAGGAGTGGAATTGCTGGATTATATGTTAGTTCTATCTTTAGTTTTTTGGGGAACCTCCATATTGCTTTCCACAATGGCTGCATCAATTTACATTCCCACCAACACTGTAGGAGCATTCCCTTTTCTCCACACCTTCTCCAGCACTTGTTATTTGTAGACTTTTAAATGATGGTAATTCTGACTGGTGTGAGATGGTACCTCATTGTAGTTTTGACTTGCATAGACATGCAAATTCTTGAACCTTACCTGAGATTTACCTCAGAAACCCTAGGGATAGGGCTCAAGCTATTTATGTTTTAGCAAGTCGTCCAAGCAATTCTAGCTCATGCTAAAATACCAGTATCATACATGACCTTTCACCAGCACAGGTAACTCATTGACTGGGTTTGGGGGAAAGGATAAGAGCAGGTTCATCAGCTTCTCCTTCTCTGTATCTTCCATACTGAGTCCTGCCAGGGCCTATTTGGAAACTTAGGAGCCCAGATTGGACATCAAAAACAATTGAGTCTTTCTCTTTGTTCTATTTTTTAATAATCCTAATTTCCTTTGAAACAGTGTGGTTTCATCTGACTAAGGAGGGAGAGGGTCAATAAAGAGGGAGTGTACAAAATTTTTAAAAAATACTTTTAGATATGACCTCACCATGTGATGAGATGATACTAGATTATGTAGTCCATCATAATTTAACATTTTAATTTTTAACAGCTATATCATGTAGGGGGAAAATATACCTTTATATAGACAAAAATCAATAAAGTAAATTTTGCTATGGCTTGTGCTTAGTCTGTATAAGAGGTATTAACAATTAAGATGATATTAGAGATTCCCTTTTATTTTTATTAGAAGTTATATTCTTGGTCTAGAAATGTTAAATCATTTGTCTGAGTGCTTATATACATCTAGAATATATAAGAAGTGACTCTAAGAATGATCAACCTGTGGTACTTCAACATCTCAGAGCATCCAAATAGCAAGCAATAGCTATTAAAAGTACAATAATCAGAATTTGCACTTGTAGTTTAAGTTGCCACCTCCTTTTAGAGATAGGTCAATGCTTCCTCGAAAGTTGGCACAATGACTTTTGGTTCAAAATTTTTATTTTATATTTTTATCATACAGGAAAAAAAAAACAAAAAACCAAGCTCCATGCTGTGTGTGTGTTCAATATCCTTTTCTCAGTCATCTTTGTCTTTCCCTTTTCCTTCAAACATGTTTATGTTGTCTCCACTCTTAAATTAAATTGAATTAGATAAAATATTTCTCTCCTGAACCCTGTTCTGAGACTTCTACTCTCTCTGAATCTTCATTGAAAAATGACAATGTGAGTTATTTTAAGTTTGAGGGAAGCCTATTATGTGGAAATAGTGTCTTATAATTATTTTTGTTCTAAATAATATTCCATTAATTAACATTGCAGATTTAAAAGCCACATTATTTTTAAAATGTCAAGTTCAACTTAGAAAGCTTATTTTTTAATTCAATAAAGCTTTTTTTGTGTGAAAAATTCAATCCCTGCACTTGTTAACTTACAAATATTCAATTAACTGAAGTTTATCATAGTAAATATTCATAATTATTAGCCTCATTTAATTAAATGTCCTTAAACATTTTAAACTACAATCAGTCCTCAATTAAATGTATTTAATTTAATTAAGTACTTATTAATGCATGTCAGGACAAACTTGCCTACTTAAAGCAAAATCCCTCTAAGTTCTGAAGCAGCTCCTTGAAATCTATGTGCTCACTCGGTAAATTAATCTCCTTTGAGCATTCTATTATTGTTTATAAACAATTACATTGTATTACATCTTTAAATGAAAATCATAATCCTAACAGCAATTATTCATATCAAGTTGAAATCATAAATTTAATCTGCCAGGTGCTCTAATATGCTGGATTATCTTAAAATTGCAAACCCCTTATGACAAACACCTAGGTCACCCCTAAATGTACCAAGAAAAATTTTAATATAAGGATCTGATTAATTTTATCATCTCATTATTTAATTTTAAACAATCCAGGTGATTGTAAAGTGATTTACTCAAATAATTAAGAGGCATAATTTTACCATCTCTGAGTTGGCTGAGTAAAATATTGGGACGATGAGACAATGGCTAATTGATAAAGAAACAGGACCCAGGAATTACACAACTTTCAAGATGAATCAGTGGGAGCCACAGTTAAGCACACTGTTCCCTTTCTTCTGGTTAATTTCCTTTTGCTAAAAGGAACATGGTCCCAAGTTCAATGTGCTTCTTCTGGAATTGTATTTACCTCTCTCATGACTTGGGCATCTTATTCAATTTATTCAATTTTTTTATTGCCCAGATTGCTGCTAATTACATTTACAACTGCTCTCTTCATTGCCTAATTTGATTCGGCCTTACTTCTAGCTTTTCTGGACCTTGATGTAATTCCTTTGTCATTTTTTTTACTATGCAATTCACTTGTTTAAAATCTTCAAGAATTTCTCTGCCTACAAAAGAAAGCATTAATTTCTTAGAGGTGCAAATAATGCCTTTTTATAACCACATTCCCCAACATTCTGCTAGAGTTTTCTAGCTCCCTAAGAACACCCCACTCTGGGCTCAATACAATTACCATGTAATCACATGTTAACTTGACTTTGGTCCTGCCTTGGAGAACCTACCTCCATTCTCCTTAGCTCATTTGGCAAATGATATAATAATCAATTCTTCTGTGAAGTCTCGCTTTCTTAACTTTATTGCTCAGAAAAAAATTCATTGCATTCTCTTCTGACTCCATACAAATTGAATTTTTCTTTGTACTTATGGCATTGCTGCATTGTATCCAAATTGGCTCTGACTTTAATTTTAAAAGGCTCACTTTATCTTAATAATTTCTGCATATTCCACTGTAAGTGTTAATAAATATTAGTTGAGTGAAAAAGAAAAGTATACTAGTTTTAATTATTCTGTGATACATGATGAATAACTTTAAGAAGAAATGTAGTTTGTCTTTCACAAATAGTAGATGAGAAGCACGTTGAGAAGAAAAGTAGAAAATGAAAATTAAAGCAAATCAGGTCACTTTTTACAAAATGGAAAATATTTACTTCAAATATATCAATTATGGAAAGGAATATTGTCAACAAATTGAAATTACATTAAGACATGGAAATATTAATTAGCCATAAAGGTAAAGCTTCTCATCTGTTTTTTATTCAGGTACAGTAATGCCTAGATAGAGGTTCCAGGATACCCACCCAACAATTTTAAAAGAGCAAGCAAAAATAACTATCAAAAGTTGGAAGAGAGAGGCTATGACTTACAGTGTAAATGAGACCATGATCCTTTATTGGGGAGAGACTACAATAAAGTGTATAGTAGATAAAGGTAGCATAGTTAAAGTTTTCTTAAGTGAGTTTTTTGTTGGGTTGACTCATCAACTTGCTGGATAAATGTTCTATCATTTCCCACTATTAACTGGGTCCCACCAGTTGGACTCTGTCTTACAAAAAGCCTGTAAGTTTTGTACCCAAACCCAATTAATACCAGTTGCACTTGTTACTGCAATGCTGTGATTGAATTAAATATTACCTAATATGAGAAATAAATGAAGGGAGAGATGCTGCTTCTTTGTAGAGTTAATTTAGATACTTTGGGAAAATTCCATGAATATAAGATTGTTAAAATGATATTAATGAAGTGAGGATAGGTAAAACAACTATGCAAAAACTGGGGAAATTGTTTAGGTATAGAAGGATTCAGTACTTCCATCAGTTTGCAGGTATCTAAATTCTTAATCCACTTTTCAGAAAACAAATCTGGATGTTATAGAAATTGCATTCTGGTATGATTTATAAAGGAAAAGTAAAACAGAATTCCAACTGTGGACACATGTTCCAAAAGCAATGATATCATCCTGATAACTTACATGAAAAATTCTCACCTTAGTGGCATTACGAGGTTTACTTTTTAATGGAACCTGTGACATCTATTTTAAAAGGATTGTTTTATTTTTTGTGATGTAAATAACAGCCTTATAATACAGCTGTGGGCTTTGAATAATAGATTTTCTTATTGCAAAGGCCGCTGTATAAACTTCCTGTGTGGTCCTGTGTATCTACTATAGAACTTCAAAATCCTCCTGACAGGCATGGTGGGTTTTCATGTGTTTGACGCTGCCTATTTCCATAGCTTCATTTCCCACCATTCCCACATGGACACTCTATGAAGTCAAACTGATTACTCCTTCCCAGGATAAATTTCTGTTTCCTTACCTGCTCTTGTTGTATGTGCTGTTTGGTCTTCTTGAAAAAAGTTTCCCTCCAACTTTCTGCCCAGTAAATTCTACTCTTGTTTCAGTTTCAGCATGATTTTTATCACTTCTTTGGTGCCATTCCAGCTCCTCTACCCACGCACAGGCATACTCTATATTTGTGTCACATAGAATTAAAGGCTTCCTTCTGTGTGCTGTTAGAGAATTCTGTAAATACTTCTATTTTAGCATTTACCTTGCTTGGTGTTATGGACTGAATGTTTGTGCCCCCTTCCATATTCATAGGCTGAAATCTAATCTCTAATATGATGATATTTGGAGATGGGGTCTCTGGGAGGTAATTATGTCATGAGCATGAAGCCCTCACGCTGGGATTTGTGCCCTTATAAGAAGAGACATCAGAGATTGTGCTTCCTCTCTCTCCATTCTCTGCTGTGAAACAGTGCAAAGAGAAGACAGCCATCTGCAAACTAAGAAGGGGGCTCTCACCAGACTGGATTTGCCAACACCTTGGTCTTGAACTTCCCAGCCTCCAGAACTAGAGGAAATAAATGTTTGTTGTTTAACCACCCATTCTATTTTAATTTGTTATAGCAGCCCCAACTAAGACACTTGGTAACTGAATTTTACTTGTGTTAAAAACCAAGACAACAGGCTCAAAATGGAGTCACTTATGCTAAGCCCCATGTCACTAAACCAAGATTTAATTTGTTTCCATTCTTCCAGAAATACAGTCTTAAACAAGTCAATCAGTAATCATCTGATCAGCACTAGTGAGGTGGTCTGCCTGATAGACCCCTGTCACCCCCTAAAGGAAATTGACCTTGCCAGGACCAATCCACTGTTTGGATCCACTTTTTTAATACTTCCTTGTTCCCACTCCTTTCTGCCTATAAGTTCTTTCATTTTCTACAGCTCCTGGAACTCCTTTGTTTCTGTTAGGTTGAGTGAGACCTGATTCATGAATCACTGAATAAAGCCAATGAGGTCTTTAAATTTTATTCTGTTGAACTTTGTTTTTCAACACTTGATTACCTCTCAACTATACTCTGAGTTGCCAGACGCCAAAAGTTGTGTCTTACTCAATTATTTTACCTGTAACTCCCCGAGTAGTGCCTGGTATTTAACAGTTCTGCTGTGGTTGTTTTTATGTTTGATTGTCTTTCGAAAACCACACCAAGATTATGTGACCATGTCAAACATTTCAAATTGTCTTTAATCCTTGTACTTCACCTGGCAAAAATGGATAATAGTCTCAAGAGTTTATTTTTATGATAGTTTTCCATATTTGCTAACTTTTTATTGCTCAGAAGTATCTGATAAATCTAAAATACATCCCAACTGAGAAAAACTAAATACTTAAACTTCATTAGTCATCAGAAAATAAAATTAAAAACACAATGAGATGTCACTACAAATCCACCACAATAGCTAAAATAAAAATAGAAAATAAAAAAAACTCCAAGTTTTGGCTAGAATGTAGAGGAATCAGAACTTTCATATACAGCTGCTAGAAGTACAAATTGGCACAGTTGCATTTGAAAACTGTCTGGCTGTTACTAATACTAAACATCTACATGCCCAATGGTGGAAGTAGCAATAGTACTCCTTAGAGTACACACAACAGAAACATGTACATGTGCTTAGTAAAAGACATGTATTAGAATAACTGCTCTTCATAATAGCCCAAACCTGAACAATACCCAAATTCAACAACAATAGAATGGAAAACTAAATTGTGAGCATTCAAGCAATGAAATATTGCACTACATTGAGAATAAATGATCTACTACTAGGCACAGTAATATGAGTGAATCTCACAAACATGATATTGTCTGAAAGAGTG
>NW_006798482.1:362951-389027 GCF_000442215.2 Lipotes vexillifer | reverse complement strand
ACAGAAATATGAGTAAATCTCCCAAACATTATATTGTCAGAAAGAGTGTGTGTTGTATTTTTCCAGTATATAAAGTACAAAAACTGACAGAACTCATTTAAGCTGCTAGGAGTCAGGATAATGATTGAACTTTGGTCAAGCATAGTGTCAGATGGAGGCACAAAGAGGAATTCTAGGGGCTGGTAATGTTTTGTTTTATGCTGCAGATGCTGGTTCTGTTTGTTAAAAAAAAAGAAATCATCGAACTCAAATATATCCTTTACTGTATGTTCAATTAAAAATGAAAAGTGTACCTATGGAGTGATACACACTCATAGGTCCAGAGCCTGGTTTAACATCATATATATCTGTAGTTCTTAGTATTATACGAATTGAACAACATACTTATTTTTTTCCTTTTTTTATTCTTTTTATTTCTTTTTTCAAAGTCCATTTTCTTTTTCTTCTTTTTGTTTTAAACATCTTTATTGGAGTATAATTGCTTTACAATGGTTAGTTCCTGCTGTATAAGAAAGTGAATCAGCTATACATCTTATTTTTATTTTTTAAAGCTCACTAATTTAGCACCCACACCAAGGACTTGACAGTTTGAAATCTTTTATTTAATAATAGTTACAAAATACTAAGAGCTTCCTCTATGTAAGGGCCACTTCAGGGTCAGTAAGTTTAAACCAAAGGATGCAGAGCCTTGAATGGCAGTCCCAGTATCCACACCCAGATCTGATTCCAAAGGCCATACCATATAAAACACCTTCTACAGATCACCTACATTTATTGACTAGAAGGAACTATTTCCCCATGCTTATTAATCAAGAATATTTAATTTTGCAACACCTGGAGATGACCAATATTACTATATAAATTGATATCTCCAATTTGCCTCTGATAAAATTTACAGCACATCCTTTTCCTCTTTATTACTATCTGCATAGAACCCCAAGTATCCAGCCATCTAGGTGGGAAACCATAATTTCTGGAATTATGCTACAAACAACCTGAGGATCTCAGTGCTCCCAAATTAACAAGTTTAAGTCTCACTCACAGGCCATATGAGCTCTGGGTCTTTCATTTCTCATTATTTTGGACCTAGATAGAATGATCTGCTTCTATCTGGCGCATTGTTGTGCTCATGGCCCAGGGAACAGGTAACAGACACACAATGGCTCTTCACCCCTGCTTGGAAGTGGCGTCATCATTCCTGCCTACATTTCATTGTTCTCAGCAAGTCATATTGCCTCACCTGACCTTGGTGGGATGGGAGTTTTAATCTCCCCATAGGAAAGTGCACCTCAAAATAATAGGCCTAAAGCAGATATTAGCATCTGCTGCCAGATAAGGGAGTAAAATCCTGTTACAGGGAAGGACAGCATTTGAGAACAACACCACAGGCTACAGCAAGCATTTTAAGTGCTATTTAAATTCCTCTATATGAATAAAAAAATATCTATTAACCAATGAAGAGACAACTGTATTATTTTATACTTTATTTTTGTTACAAACAGTGCTTACAAATGTTTCCTTAAAGCCATTTGCAAGAGTTTCTCTAAGACAGACACCTGGAAAAGAATTTTCTGGGTAGTAGTTTCATAGGCATCTTCCACTTCACTAGATCTTTTGCCAAAGTTTTCTCTGAAAAGTACAAATTTACTCTCTTACCAGCAACACACAAGAGTTTCAGATTCTCTGTATACTGTTACTGTACACAGTAATGTAACACTCCACAGGTCGTGATCAGGTGTCTTTGTAGACATGACAGAATGGTAAATCTGAGTGACAGTAAAATGGATATTCATTATACTTGTTTTTATATTTTCTGTATAATTAAAACATTTCTTAATTCTTAGTTAATTAAATTAATATTTCATGACATTTTTTAAATGAAAGGAAAATGAAGAGAAGGTCTATAGAAGCAGACTGTTGTGAAGAATCCCCAAGCCTATTGTCATTACCTTCTAAAAGAGTATAGATATAGAATTTATATATAGAGTGATATAGAAGTTTTATTCTGAATTTTTACACATAGCCTTTGATTATTTCCTCTTCTAACCACTAAGTATTTCTGCAAGTACAAATATATGATGAAAATAATTTTCTCTGCTGACTTTCAAATACTACTGGATAGAAAAGATATTGTTAATTGCCTTATACCCCATGTTCCTTGCCCTCTGAAGCTCCTTGAGATCATAAACAATTCCCACACGTGCCAGTGTTTTTGTTTTCCTTTAAATACTTGCATCTTTGTCTACCTGAATACTGCCTCTGGTTCTAGGAGGATGCCTGACTCACAGGTGGAAAAAGGAAGTGCCAGGATGCTAATGTCCCCGAGAGCCACCCCTCAACTAACAAGGGGTGAGGTTCCCTGAACTTTGCAAGGACTGAGTTCTTCTGAGTGTCTCTTTAAGGACTCTCAGGGGGACTGAGCCCCAGGTGTCCCCATAGTAACCTTCCCATGAACACACCCTTTGTTGGTCTCCCTTTCTTCTTGCCTCACTCTTCCCCTCACCTTGCCATGGTTTCTGCAGATCACTCTCAAATAAACCACTTGTCTATGAATGCTTGTCTCAGTCCTGCCTTGGGGGTGTTTGGGAGGAAAAAGTCTTTTTCTCTGATTTGTGACATAAGTTGGATGAACAAAAGATAGATTAGCAAGAGAAAAATAAAGAGAAGTTTATTAACACATGCATGGCACATACACATGGGAGAATTCAGTGGTGTGGAACTCAAAGGAGTGGTTAGAACTTGAGCTTATATGTCATCTTAGCAAAGAACAATAAATTTGTGGAGAACTGATAAGACAATGGAAAAGGACTTTGAGATTTTAGGTGTGGAAAACTGCAGGAAGGTAAAGATGATGCAAGAGAAGGAAACATCACCTCCTGGGACATGCCCGAGTCCCTGGGACAGGCTGCAAATTGAGGGTCCTTGGCTTCAGGCAGGAAAGAATTCAAGAACGAGCCGAAGTAGAGTGAAAGCAGGTT
The DNA here is from genome assembly GCF_000442215.2 of Lipotes vexillifer. Lineage (NCBI taxonomy): Eukaryota > Metazoa > Chordata > Mammalia > Artiodactyla > Lipotidae > Lipotes > Lipotes vexillifer. The sequence continues at coordinate 386,049 of NW_006798482.1, read as the reverse complement.
TACTCAGGGAGACACATACCCCATAGACAGAATGTGGTCCTTTTCAGGAGGCAAGAGCGGCCCTGGAGTGAGGGGTTATTAATGTTTATGGGCTGGGTAATTTCATATGCTAAAGAGTGAGAGGGATATTCTTGTTGAGGGGTAGGGATTTCTAGGAGTTGGGCCACTGCACACTTTTGGCCTTTTATGGTCAGCTGTGGAACTGTCATGGTGCGAGGGGGAGGGTTTTTTTAGTATTCTAATGAAGATATAATGAGTTAAAGGTCAATGACCATACCATGCTCAGACCATGCTCGATGCCAACTTGGTTTTAGCTGGTTCCAGCCAGCTTTTGTTGTATCCTGTTTTTCTCAACTGCTGTGCCCCCCTCCACATTCATTTAACAGTTGTGCCTGGCCCACTTCCTTCCTATCTCAAATATATGAGGAAACTAATGGAAGAAGTTATTTTAATAAAGTTTGTTATGTAGATTCCACTAGTGCCATCTCTGGGCTTAGAGTTCACAGTTGTCCAGTAACTAACTTTGTCCTTCCTGATAGGGAAGAGAGGACATCTTTACAAATTTATGTCCTGTTTTTAGGTAAATAGGGGAAGGGCAGAGAGTTTTTATTATACCTGCTTCTTCCCAAATGTCTTCAACTCCAAATATAGGCATTCCTCACTGCATTGTGCTTTCTTTATTGCACATGTAGAAGCCTATCAGCCCCATTTTCCCAAGAGAATTATTTTTTAATTAAGGTATGTACATTGTTGTTTTAGACATAATACTATTTCAACTTAATAGACTACAGTATAGTATAAACAAAACTTTTATATGCACTGGGAAACCAAAAAAATTTGTGTGACTTGTTTTATTGTGATATTTTCTCTATTGCTGTGGTCAGCAACTGAACCTGCAGTATCTCTGAGGTATGCCTGTAATCAATATGTAAGCGTATTTTGGGATGGCATATCCTGCCACCTTTCAGGGATTACCTTGATTAAGAAAGCAGATAAATTTAAGTCTTAGTGAAACTGATGCCTCTCTCCCAATCCTCACCAAATCCTCCAGCTTTTCAGAATTATTCTGGAAAATGTCTCAGGATTTCTGAAGGAGCAGGAAGCTTTCAGCCTTGTGAGTCAGTGTGCCCTATAGCCTGCTTCCATGTCACTGGCTCAGTACAAGGTTTCAAGCCCTCTGGCTGCTAACTCTCTCTTTTTACCAGCTGGCTCTGCCCACTATGGTCAACACCCCAACAGTTCATCTCTCCCAAAGAGCTTGTCACACAATCTTCTTACACTTAATAGCCTTTTACAGCAATTTCAGATTAATGCAGTGGATTATATAAAAGAACAAGAAATTCCTTAAAATTGAACATTGGATCTTCCTGTCCTAAAAATCCATTAATTCTTTCCAGTAATAGGAAACATCCTGTAGGTTACATTTGTCTTAATCTTCTAAGTCCTCACTCCAGACCCTTTCCCGCTGCTTCCTATTTGCATGATACCTAAATCAAATTCCTGCTATTTACTTTGATTAGAAGTTTAGCTCTGCCCCTAATTTAAGTCTTCTGTTACCCTTGTATAGCACCAACTCCTTAAAGTATTTTCCCAAACAAAAGGCCGTCTAATCATGTTCTTTGCCCCTGAGCCTCACAAAGCACAGGTAGGACTTTTTAAATGACATGTTTTTCTTAACATAATTCAAATTATTCTTCCAATGTCACCCTTTGTTTGGAGAAGAGGTACAGCCTAAATATCCATTCTTCTGTATTTCAACCCAGAGCTTGATGGTTGATGCTCATTTTAATTTTAGTTATATTTAACTGCAAAAATACCATGGTGAACTCTTTTAAATAAAATGTTTCAGTACTTCATATCTCTATAATCTCCATGATTCAGTACAATTTTAGTTTCAAGTGTTAGAAACCAAATCCAACATACCTTAAAGGAGAAAAGGCTCAATATTAGCTCACATAATGGCAAAGCCTTTAGATGGTTTTCAGGCACAGCTAGATCCAGGGGATTATGTATTTGTAGGACACAGTGTCTCTCCATCTTGGTATCTCAGTTTTCTTTCTTCCATGTTGACTTCATTTCCATGCAGTTCCTTCCAATGTTTTGGCAAGATTATGATGAGCTTGTATCTTGTACATTTGGTAACCTCAAAGAAAAGAGAGTGCCTCCTTCCTGATATTACCCAAAAAAGTCCTGGTATTTTCTCTAATTATTCAAAGTGAATCATGTGTCAATTTAGAAATCAGTCACTGTGGCCAGGGGGATCAAAAATAATTCTCACTTCTGGAAGTGGTATCAGAGTGGGAGAGGTGTTGTTCCCCATAAGACATCATTGTTCTCACAAATGAGAGGTGGACACTGAGCAAGGAAATGCAACACACACAAGGGTCTAATGAAGAGTTTTAAAGTCTGCTCAGAAAACCTAACTGCATTTTCCATTTTTCTTCAGAAGAGAAAGAAAAAGAAGTGAGAGTTATTATCAGACAATAAATATGTATGTGGACATTTAGAATAGAGGCTGCTTTTAGCTGGAGACTCATTACTAGAAGCCAAATAATAACTTGATCACAGAGCAAGATGTGAAATTTATCTTTTTTTTTTTTTTTAATATAGGGACTGGCATAGTATTACTGAGATGTTTTTGTCATCATTTGATACCTATTTGTTAAAGGAAAGAAGTATTTTCTATTTTGAATTCTAATTCTAAAGTCACATTTTGAAGAGTCAGCCAGAAACTGATGAAGAAATGTATGTTTTTCACAGGTTTTGTCCAGGATGTTCCTTGGGTGAAAAAGGAGAATTATTCCTGAAGTACTTCTCTGGAGAGGTGTTTATTTAAAAATAATGAAGAAGACTATGCTTGAATACATTCTTCACAGTGTAGAATATGCAGTATTCTACGAGTTCAAAAAAGAGAGAAATTAATATACGTTTGAGAAGTTAGAGGATTCAATGGAAAAGACAGTTCCTACCTTTAAAAGTAGGTAGGATTTTATAAAACAAAGAAGAAAAATATTAATCTGAAGTTTAAATTAAATGATTTTTAAGGAACTAGCTTGAAAACTAAATGTGTCTAGTAATAATAAGAATTTTTTAAGCAGTGATTTCAAACTTTATAATGAGTGTTGATGATATGATAGTTCTGTATTATTTTGCCTACATATCAGAAATGAATTGATCAAAAAGAAATATTAATTTACTACACATAAATTCAGACTGCATTATTTTGTTGATGATTGAAGAGTAGAAGATTTCAAATCACATTTACTTGAATAGTTTGTTGTATGACTCTCTTGATTAGAATCTCTAGAATTTTGTCCCCAAAATGTCTCAACCAATGATGTTTCTTTTAACTTTCTGTTTTTGATCATGGATGATATTACTTGCCTGGCTATCTTGGTTCTTTGAAAAGTATAGAACACAAGTGAAAAGTAACCAAAAGACTAAATCAAAACCCAGTCACTGGGTTAGCTGTAGGGTTTAATAGTTTAGTATATGCCTAAACTATTTTAAGAAACTCCACAAAGTGGAAAGAGATATAGTTACCACTGGATTAAACCATCTACTATCCAGTAACTGGGCCTGCAAATATCTATCAGTGGTACTGATATAAAAATGTTAGTAAATCAACCTGATACCAGTTTCAAAAGATGATGGTCTCTTTCTCAAATATTTCTAACTTCCCTTAAAACCCTTTGATGGAAACCTCATCCTTGATTTTGTTTAAATATTTATTCCCAAGGAGAGTATCTATTTCAGAAATGTTACCAAGAATAGCTTATTCAGTAGAAATCCCATAAAGAAATTGGGTAGGATGAACGCAATCATTGGAGATGAGTGGATCTATGAAGGTTAACCCATGAAGATAAACATCACAAGGTTTGAGTACTTTTCTGAATAGTAGCCAAACCTCTCCGGTCTGGAAGTCACATATGATCCCACTCTCCTGAAAGGCTTCTCATCCTTTCCAATTATCATCAGCCATAAACAACAAGGGTACAGGCTCTCTTCATATATTTGGATAGCCCTGCCTCTGTCCTAGGCTGAAATCATCACACACCAAGGCATACAATTAAACAAAAAAGCAAATCTGAACTTATTTGAAACTTAAAAAAATTAGATTTAGATTTGAAGTAATTTTCAGGTCAGTTATAATTTTAATCAAGTTTACAAGGCCAAAATCTGTAAACTAAAAACTTTATTCTTGAGAAAAAATTGAGAGAGAGAGAGAGAGAAAGAACAAAAGAAAATTTGGCTAAAAGGAGGATGAAAGGTACCACAATTCAGGTATTGCCTTGTGAGTCATACACAGTCAATTATTAGTTCTTCTAGAGCTTACAAACAAATATGTGAATCAACAGTACCTTTGGCTTTTAACCTTTGGTCCATGGCAATGGAGACTTCCATCATCTGCACATGACTAAAGAGAAAAGTTGTGAATCTTAACTGTGTTTCCTAACTTTGAAGCTGGACACAATATGCAATTAAGCAAAAGAGGTCATTTGTGGTTAAAAAGGTCCCACTTGATTCCTCATTTTTCACCACTGCATCTAAAATTCTTCTTGCATCTTATTCTTTTCTGTCATCACAATGGGAAAGTATCTTGTAAGCTCAAAGATGAATTCTTGTATATTTCATTATGTCATATAGCCTCCCTCACTTACTCAAAAGATTTTGCTCCTAAATTTATTCTCTAAGGAATTTATTTTTAAGTAAGAGTTAAGAAGAGATATTTATTTTCCCCATGGTGAAGGCAATTTTCCAGTAAGTACATAAGTCTTTTTTAGATGCTGCTTTTTTCAGCATTATATATATATATATATATATATATATATATATATATATATACATTTTGGTAAACATTCTTTCAATTATTGTTCTTTTTTAAAATGCATGAACTTCCCTGGTGGTCCAGTGGTTAACATTTTGCCTTCCAATGCAGGGGGTGTGGGTTCAATCTCTGGACAGGGAGCTAAGATCTCACATGCCTCTTGTCCAAAAAACCAAAGCATAAAACAGAAGCAATATTGTAACAAACTCAATAAAGACTTTAAAAATGGTCCACATCAAAAAAAAAAAAAAGAAAACCCTTAAAAATAAATAAATAAAAATTCACACTTATAAGTCAGGTCTTATGTTGTGTATGTGTATCAAAATATCTTTAGGATCGGTACCGAACGGCACTCAAGCCCAAGAGGCTTGTCTGTTCACCCGCCGGGACAGACAGGGACTGGGAGCTGAGGCTCGAGCTTCGGAGGTCGGATCCCAGGGAGAGGACTGGGGTTGGCGACGTGAACACAGCCTGAAGGGGTTAGTGCACCACGGCTAGCCGGGAGGGAATCTGGGAAAAAGTCTGGAGCTGACGAAGAGGCAAGAGACTTTTTCTTCCCTCTTTGTTTCCTGGTGCGCAAGGAGAGGGGATTAAGAGCACTGCTTAAAGGAAATCCAGAGATGGGCGTGAGCCACGGCGCTCAGTGCAGACCCCAGAGACAGTCATGAAACACTAAGGCTGCTGCTGCTGCCACCATGAAGCCTGTATGCAAGCACACGTCACTCTCTACACATCCCCTCTGGGGAGGCTGTGCAGACCACCACTTTCAGGGTCCTGTGATCCAGGGACAACTTCCCCTAGACAACGCATGGCGCGCCTCAGACTGGTGAAACGTCATGCTGGACTCAGCTGCTGCAGGCTCGCCCCGCATCCGTATCCCTCCCTACCCATGGCCTGAGTGAGCGCCCGAATCAGCTGCTCCTTTAACCCCATCTTGTCTGAGCAAAGAACAGACACTCTCAGGTGACCTACACACAGGGGTGGATCCAGATCTAAAGCTAAATCACAGGAACTGTGTGAACAAAGAAGCGAAAGGGAAATTTCTCCCAGCAGCCTCTGGAGCAGGGGATTAAATCTCCACAATCAACTTGATGTACCCAGCATCTGTGGCATACCTTAATAGACAATGAATCATCCCAAATTGAGGAGGTGGACTTTGAGAGCAAGATATATTATTTTTTCTCCTTTTCCTCTTTTTCTGAGTGTGTATGTGTATGCTTCTGTGTGAGATTTTGTTTGTATAACTTTGTTTTCACCATTTGTCCTAGGGTTCTGTCTGTCCATTTTGTTTGTTTGTTTGTTTTTGTTTTTTAATGAAAAAAATTTTTCTTAATAATTATTTTGTATTTTAATAACTTTATTTTATTTTATCTTGCTTTATTTTATCCTCTTTCTTTCTTTCTTTCTTTCTTTCTTTCTTTCTTTCTTTCTACTTTTTCTCCCTTTTATTCTGAGCCGAGTGGATGAAAGACTCTTGGTGCTACAGCCAGGAGTCAGTGCTGTGCCTCTGAGGTGGGAGAGCCAACTTCAGGACATTCGTCCACAAGAGACCTCACAGTTTCATGTAATATCAAATGGCAAAAATCTCCCAGAGATCTGAATCACAACACCAAGACCCAGCTTCACTCAACGACCAGCAAGCAACAGTGGTGGACACCCTATGCCAAATTACTAGCAAGACAAGAACACAAACCCACCCATTAGCAGAGAGGCTGCCTAAAATCATAAGGCCACAGACACCCCAAAACACACCACCAGACGTGGACGTGCCCACCACAAAGACAAGATCCAGGCTCATCCACCAGAACACAGGCACTAGTCCCCTCCACCAGGAAGCCTACACAATGCACTGAACCAATGGTAGACACTGGACACAGACACCAAAAAAAACAGGAACTACAAACCTGCAGCCTGCAAAAAGGAGAACACAAACACAGTAAGATAAGCAAAATGAGAAGACAGAAAAACACACAGCAGATGAAGGAACAAGGTAAAAACCCACCAGATGTAACAAATGAAGAGGAAAGAGGCAGTCTACCTGAAAAAAGTTCAGAATAATGATAGTAAAGATGATCCAAAACCTTGGAAATAGAATAGGGAAAATGCAAGAAACATTTAACAAGGACCTAGAAGAACTAAAGAGGAAATAAGAATTGATGAACAACACAATAAATTAAATTAAAAATACACTAGATGGGATCCATAGCAGACTAACTGTGGCAGAAGAACGGATAAATGACCTGGAAGATAAAATAGTGGAAATAACTATTACAGTGCAGAACAAAGAAAAAAGAATGAAAAGAATTGAGGACATTCTCAGAGACCTTGGGGACAACATTACACACAAAAACATTCGAATTATAGGGGTCCCAGAAGAAGAAGAGAAAAAGAAAGGGACTGAGAAAATATTTGAAGTGATTATAGTTGAAAATTTCCCTAATATGGGAAAGGAAATAGTTAATCAACTCCAGGAAGCACAGAGAGTCCCATACAGGATAAATCCAAGGAGAAACACGCCAAGACACATATTAATTAACTATTAAAAATTAAATACAAAGAAAACACATTAAAAGCAGCAAGGGAAAAACAACAAATAACACACAAGGGAATCCCCATAAGGTTAAGAGCTGATCTTTCAGCAGAAACTCTGCAAGCCAGAAGGGACTGACAAAACATATTTAAAGTGATGAAGGAGAAAAAACTACAACCAAGATTACTGTACACTGCAAGGATCTCATTCAGATTTGATGGAGAAATTAAAACTTTTAAACACAAGCAAAAGCTGAGAGAGTTCAACATCACCAAAGCAACTTTACAAGAAATGCTAAAGGAATTCTCTAGGCAAGAAATACAAGACAAGGAAAAGACCTACAATAACGAACCCAAAACAATTAAGAAAATGGGAACAGGAACATACATATCAATAATTACCTTAAATGTAAATGGATTAAGTGCTCCCACCAAAATACACAGACTGGCTGAATGGATACAAAAACAAGACCCATATATATGCTGTCTACAAGAGACCCACCTCAGACCTAGGGACACATACAGACTGAAAGTGAGGGAATGGAAAAAGATACTCCATGCAAACGAAAATCAAAAGAAATCTGAAGTAGCAATTTTCATATCAGACAAAATAGACTTTAAATTATAGACTATTAGAAGAGACCAAGAAGGACACTACATAACGATCAAAGTATCGATCCAAGAAGAAGATATAACACTTGTAAATATTTATGCACCCAACGTAGGAGTACCTCAATACATAAGGCAAATACGAACAGCCATAAAAGGGGAAATCACCAGTAACACATTCATAGTAGAGGACTCTAGCACCGCACTTTCGCCAATGGACAGATCATCCAAAATGAAAATAAATAAGGAAACATAAGCTTTAAATGATACATTAAACAAGATAGACTTAATTGATATTTATAGGACAATCCATCCAAAAACAACAGAGTATACGTTTGTCTCAAGTGCTCATGAAACATTCTCCAGGATAGATCATATCTTGGGTCACAAATCAAGCTTGGTAAATTTAAGAAAATTGAAATTTTATCAAGTATCTTTGCCGACAACAACGCTATGAGACTAAATATGAATTATAGGAAAAGATCTGTAAAAAATACAAACACATGGAGGCTAAACAATACACTACTTAATAACGAAGTGATCACTGAAGAAATCAAAGAGGAAATCAAAAAAATACTTAGTAACAAATGACAATGGAGACATGATGACTCAAAACCTATGGGATGCAGCAAAAGAAGTTCTAAGAGGGAAGTTTATAGCAATACAATCATACCTTAAGAAAAAGGAAACATCTCTAATAAACAACCTAACGTAGCACCTAAAGCAATTAGAGAAATAAGAATAAAAAAACCCACAAAAGTTAGCAGAAGGAAAGAAATCATAAAGACCAGATCAGAAATAAATGAAAAAGAAATAAAAGAAATGATAGCAAAGATCAATAAAACTAAAAGCTTTTCCTTTGAGAAGGTAAAAAAAATTGATAAACCATTAGCCAGATTCATCAAGAAAAAAAGGGAGAAGACTCAAATCAATAGAATTAGAAATGAAAAAGGAGAAGTAACAACTGTCACTGCAGAAATACAAAGGATCACGAAACATTATTACAAGCAAATATATGCCAATATAATGGACAACCTGGAAAAAGTGGACAAATTCTTAGAAAAGCACAACCTTCAAGACTGAACCAGGAAGAAATAGAAAATATGAACAGACCAATCATAAGCACTGAAATTGAAACTGTTATTAAAAATCTTGCAACAAACAAAAGCCCAGGACCAAATGGCTTCACAGGTGAATTCTATCAAACAATTTAGAGAACAGCTAACACCTATCCTTCTCAAACTGTTCCAAAATATAGCAGAGGGAGGAACACTCCCAAACTCATTCTACGAGGCAGTATATACCAAAAGCAGACAAAGATGTCACAAAGAAAGAAAACCACAGGCCAATATCACTGATGAACATAGATGAAAAGATCCTCAACAAAATACTAGCAAACAGAATCCAACAGCACATTAAAAGGATCATATACCATGATCAAGTGGGGTTTATTCCAGGAATGCAAGGATTCTTCAATATATGCAAATCAATCAATGTGATAAACCATAGTAACAAATTGAAGGAGAAAAACCATATGATCATCTCAATAGATGCAGAGAAAGCTTTCGATAAAATAAAACACCAATTTATGATAAGAACCCTGCAGAATGTAGGCATAGAGGGAACTTTCCTCAACATAATAAAGGCCATATATGACAAACCCACAGCCAACATCGTCCTCAATGGTGAAAAACTGAGAGCATTTCCACTAAGATCAGGAACAAGACAAGGTTGCCCACTCTCACTATTCTTATTCAACATAGTTTTGGAAGTTTTAGCCACAGCAATCAGAGAAGAAAAGGAAATAAAAGGAATTGAAATAGGAAAAGAATATGTACAGCTGTCACTGTTTGCAGCTGACATGACACTATACATAGAGAATCCTAAAGATGCTACCAGAAAACTACTAGAGCTAATCAATGAATTTGGTAAAGTAGCAGGATACAAAATTAATGCATAGAAATCTCTTGCATTCCTATACACTAATAATGAAAAATCTGAAAGTGAAATTAAGAAAACACTCCCATTTACCATTGCAACAAAAAGAATAAAATATCTAGGAATAAACCTACCTAAGGAGACAAAAGACCTGTATGAAGAAAATTATAAGACACTGATGAAAGAAATTAAAGATGATACAAATAGATGGAGAGACATACCATGTTCTTGGATTGGAAGAATGAACATTGTGAAAATGACTCTACTACCCAAAGCAATCTACAGATTCAATGCAATCCCTATCAAACTACCACTGGCATTTTTCACAGAGCTAGAACAAACAATTTCACAATTTGTATGGAAACACAAAAGACCCCGAATAGCCAAAGCAATCTTGAGAATGAGAAACAGAGCGGGAGGAATGAGGCTTCATGACTTCAGACTATACTACAAAGCTACAGTAATCAAGACAGTATGGTACTGCCACAAAAACACAAAGATAGATCAATGGAACAGGATAGAAAGCCCAGAGATAAACCCACACATACGATAACCTTACCTTTGATAAAGGAGGCCAGCATATACAGTGGAGAAAGGACAGCCTCTTCAATAAGTGGTGCTGGGAAACCTGGACAGGTACATGTAAAAGTATGAAATTAGTACGCTCCCTAACACCATACACAAAAATAAACTTAAAATGGATTAAAGACCTAAATGTAAGGTCAGAAGCTATCAAACTCTTAGAGGAAAACATAGGCAGAACACTCTATGACATAAAGCACAGTAAGATCCTTTTTGACCCACCTCCTAGAGAAATGGAAATAAAAACAAAAATAAACAAATGGGACCTAATGAAACTTCAAAGCTTTTGCATAGCAATGGAAACCATAAACAAGACCAAAAGACAACCCTCAGAATGGGAGAAACTATTTGCAAATGAAGCTACTGACAAAGGATTAATCTCCAAAATTTTCAAGCAGATTATGCAGCTCAATAACAAAAAATCAAACAACCCAATCCAAAAATGAGCAAAAGACCTAAATAGACATTTCTCCAAGGAATATACACAGATTGCCAACAAACACATGAATGCTCAACCTCATTAATCAGTAGAGAAATGCAAATGAATACTGCAGTGAGATACCATCTCACACCGATCAGAATGGCCATCATCAGAAAATCTAGAAACAATAAATGCTGGAGAGGGTGTGGAGAAAAGGGAACACTCTTGCACTCTTGGTGGGAATGTAAATTGATACAGCCACTATGGAGAACAATATGGAGGTTCCTTAAAAAACTACAAGTAGAACTACCACATGACCTAGCAATCCCACTACTGGGCGTATACCCTGAGAAAAACATAATTCAAAAAGGGTATGTCCCAAAATGTTCATTGCAGCTCTATTTACGATAGCCCTGACGTGGAAGCAACCTAAGTGTCCATCAACAGATGAATGGATAAGGAAGATGTGGCACATATATACAATGGAATATTACTCAGCCACAAAAAGAAATGAAATTGAGTTATTTGTAGTGAGGTGGATGGACCTAGAGTCTGTCATACTGAGTGAAGTAAGTCAGAAAGAGAAAAACAAATACTGTATGCTAACACATATGTATGGAATTTAAGAAAAAGAAAAAAAAAAAAAAAAAGGTCATGAAAAACCTAGGGGTAAGACAGGAATAAAGACACAGACCTACTAGAGAATGGACTTGAGGTTATGGGGACGGGGAAGGGTAAGCTGTGTTAAAGTGAGAGAGTGGCATGGACATATATACAGTTCCAAAAGTAAAATAGGTAGCTAGTGGGAAACAGCTGCATAGCACAGGGAGATCAGCTTGGTGGTTTGTGACCACCCAGAAGAGTGGGATAGGGAGGGTGGGAGGGAGGGAGATGCAAGAAGGAAGAGATATGGGAACATGTGTTATGTATAACTGAGTCACTTTGTTATAAAGCAGAAACTAACACACCAATGTAAAACAATTATACTCCATAAAGATGTTAAAAAAAAAGTCTTTGTTGTTGCATATTTTTCCTACTGATTAAATTTAGAATGAGATTATCAATTATACTGAAAGGATATGTAATCCTTTTGAAAAAAATAACTTTTATCCTTGCACATTGCTTTTCCTTATTTATTTTAGACAAATATATTGAATTTCACAAAAACTGGCAAAAACTTTTAGAGTTGCTTTGTTTTCAAAGATTTATTTGGATGAAAATTTTACAATAAAATTTTTTTATTTTTATTTTAAGATAGGTCTTAAAAGTTTTTTTCATAAAACTGTGTATAATTTTTTCCTATTAGTTATAAAATTTAGTTTGAGTAATTACAAGTAATTCAATGTTTTATTTTTATTGCAAATTGAGTTTTTCATTACATTTTGTAATCATTTCTGCTTACTAGGAATGGCATTAATTTCATGTCTATTTTGTGCTTATGTCTCCTCACTTTACAGAATTACTTATTGCTTCTAATAATTTATAATCAGTTCCTTTTGAATAGATATTATTTATTTTGAAATATTTTAAACACAAAAAAATTAATAGAAAGCAGCATAATAAAAATGTCTATTAATCCACTTCTTAAAATCTTAATGTTGTATCCTTTTTCTTTAGAGTTTTTTTTTAAAGAAAATATTGTTGAAGCTTCATGAATATCAAAATTAAATTCAATGAGTCTGGCAGTAGTATCCACTGTCAAGAAACTGATTTATAGTTTTTATTCATTTTTATACTATTACAAAAATGTATAGATACATGTGTGTAATTGTTTATATATTATGACATTTTATATAAATTATGTCATTTTATTTATATTATGCTATTTTTACTGAAATAGATTTTAGGACACATATCCACATGATACATTTATCTATTGTGTTGTCATACTGTTGTTCCTTAAATGTATCAATGTGTATAATCTCTTCTTGAGGGACCAATATTTTAGTACTACATATAGAGCAGTAATAGACATCATTGTGCTACTCTTCTTATATCTCTCTGGCAATGTTTACATCTCCTTATGTATCTTCTATTTCTTCTTGAATGCATTTGGGTAATATCTTTCATAAAAACAAATATCCAGATTTTCAAAATTTAATTTGGAATTGTATATACCATTCTGTTGTAAAAATGGTAATTTTATTTGTATCTGATATTGTATCATTTTAACCTATTTAATAACTTTCACTTTGAATTATCTTACTATCATCACTGTTACCTTTTTTTAAAGCCTTTAACTTGCATATCTTTGTTCAGAAGTTCATTTTTGAGATATGCCTCTTGTAAACAGCATACATAGATAAATTTAGTTCATTTACTTGCTTGTTCGTGTGTACATATGTCAAAGTTCTACCTTTGCTAGGTAAAACCCATAAATTTTTTGTCATTACTGACGTATCTTGTACTTTGTACTCATTAGAAATTACATGAGGCACTAGGAACAAATGTCAAACAATTGGCTCAAACAAATCAGGTTTTTATTTTTCTCATGTAACAAGAATTATTGAAGTAGCATCATTTCAGTTGAGAGTCTCACTTCTTCCTCTATTTATTCTGTTTTGGTTTTGACAGACCCTTATATTCTATAGGTTTATTCTGAAGATATGTTTCTTTAGCTTTCGGCAATTGTTTACTATTAAAAATAATATTTTCACTGTCCTTTACATGTTGCAATATGTTATTCTTTGTGTCTATTAACTCTCATAAATTCCATTTTTAAAAATGTCATGCTTTACTCCTTAAGAATAACCCTCATGGCCTACCTTAGTATCGTTTCTGCAACTCAGTACATATATTATCCTGTAATGATATATACGACTTCTAAGAAGGCTGATGGCTTGTTTCTTTGTCATCATGTGTCTGTTCTTAATGGATGCAATAGTCTTTTAAATAACATAGAAGACGAAATTTTAGAGACTTATTGGAAGTCGATACATTTCTTTTATGGTATGTTTGTTTTATTCTAATGTTTATTGATTCTTAGATATCTAATCAAATATCTGTTTGAGAATTAAAATGAAATTTTTAGCAGGGTTGCTCTTTCTCAACCCAAAGAGTATCCTTATTTGTGTATTGGTGGATTAAGGTTCTCATTTTAGTGGACTCACTTGGGACAGGCAGGACCTACTGCAGAACACTAGGTGCAGGAAGCTTTGGTTTCTAGAGGTGAGCACTCTTGACCCTTCCCCGTGGCCTGGCCATACATTAGCTGTGCTCTCACCCAATATCCACTCTAAGTCTTCTCTCCCAGATCCTTCAAACTGAGAGTGGTAGTAAGAGCTTTATCCTGAAGGAAGAAAGCAGTCTGATTCACACTCTGCTCAGCATTTCAGCCCCCACACTCATGGCAAAGGCCTGCCTTAAGTTGATTCATTGATTCTTATATTCTTATCCTTGTTTAGAAGGAACTTTGTATTGCAACGGGGGCGGGGCAGGAGGGGGACAGCGGTGTGGGGAGGATAGTGCTGCTTCTAAACACTCCCAGGGTCTATGCAGAAAAGGGACATCTCTTTCAAAGTTAACTTTTTTTTTTTTTTTTGAGGTACGCGGGCATCTCACTGTTGTGGCCTCTCCTGTTGCGGAACACAGGCTCCAGATACGGAGGCTCAGCGGCCATGGCTCACGGGCCTAGCCGCTCCGTGGCATGTGGGATCTTCCCAGACCAGGGCATGAACCCGCGTCCCCTGCATCGGCAGGCGGACCCCCAACCACTGCACCACCAGGGAAGCCCCAAAGTTAACTTTTAATTAACTCTCTAGATGATTATCCCTGGGCCCTTCTCATTCCTGTTGAATTTTGGGTGTTCCTCTAAGGCTTTGTTAGAAAGAACTCCTCTCAATGCCTCAATGACATTTTGCTCCCTATAGTTTGCGTTGTTTTGCCTGTTTGGTTGTTTCCGTTCATTCTCAAGACATCTTGCATCTACTAGACATTTCAAAAAAAAATTACTCGTCTAATGAAGATATCCTTTTCCTTTTCCATGCCTATGGTTCATTTTTTCCCCCTTTTACATCTTTATTTCTGTCATTTCAATATTATGGAGAGAAAGGAGACACAATTTATCATCTGGTTCCAGGCACATTTCATTATTAGAAACTCTTTCTTCTTGAATTCCATTGACATCAAAAACTTCTGACACATTCTCCAATCCTCTTTGTCCAGGTAACTGCTACCTGGGTTGGGCCAAGATGCAGTTCATTGTCCTACATACTCAACCCTTTTTAGTGATTTTTCTCTACTGGTTATTTGTATCTGTGTGTCTATTAGAATGTTCCTTAAAGCTCTACAATATATTTATGTAGTGCTAAATGATAATAATAATGGTTAATATGCATCGATGCTTATTAGATGCCAGGCATTTTGCTAATTGTTTTATTTGCTTAATTTTCTTTAATCTTCATGAAATATGAACCACCACAATTCTTCATTTAACACATGATAAAACCAAAACTGAGAGCTCAGGGTCTCTAGGCTTGTGAGTATTGGAGCCAGGATTGCACCTAGGATTCCAGAACCAGCACTAGTAAAAACTCTGTTATATTGCTGCTCATGTGCAATTACAATTATTTACCCAGGCTGTAGTTCAGACCTTGTATTCTCTCAAGTATCAAAAAATGAACAGAAACACAAAGGCTCTTGGAGTCTTCTGCACTGAATAGCCAAACATTAAGTGATAAAGCAAACTGTATGTGGGAAAAATTCCAGTAACTTAGAGTGAAGAATAAATTGCAAACTGCCACATGGAAATGTATCATAATATCTGATAACTGGGGTGATTTTTCTAATGATTTTCATGAGGACAAGCCAGTGGCATTATTTTTCTTTGGTTCATCTGTGTCAATTCCTGATATCATGTCCAGATAAGCAAATGTTCTTTCTCTTTTAACTTTAGAAATATGCTTCAAGCTATATTTCCCTTCTTATACTCTCCAGTCCCATAGGACCTCTTACAAGTTCTTTGGCCCGTTGGAAGCTCTTACCCAACTTTTCTAGGCCACTGACTTAAAAAGTCAATGATTTCCTGTCCTCTTCCCTCTCTAAAGTTAGCCTAAACCAATTTTCTTTAACCAATGTTCATTCCCCTGATGAAACAAAGTCCCTGCAAATTTCTATCTTAGTTTTCTCTGTCAAAATAAAATAAAAACCAACAAATGAACTAAAAGCCCAGAGCGAAAGACTTGGAAGCACAACTGTGTTCAAATCCTATATCATCACCTATGTGCCTCTGATTATGTTTCTCAGTGACTTCATATCCCTTTTTGTTTTCCTAATTTTTAAAAATGAGAGTTAATATATTTAAGATTCTAAAAAATTAGACTAAATGTTAACCCATGTAAGCCTTACACTAGAAACATGGCTTAAATCTAAATAGAGTGTCTTCCCTGCAAAGCAATATGGTACTTAAAAGTGTTTCATAAACTAAGGTGTGACAAACACATACTAAGATAGTGGAAAACCAATGAACTCTGAGAACAAACAGATTCTGACCCAAATATATTCATAAAAGCAGTGTAGCCTGGATAAGTCTCTTGTTTTTCTTAAAATTTTATTTATTTACTGCTCAATTGTTGTAATAAATCCATTTCAAAATCTACATGGAGAGTAAAATTTGATAGAGTGTGCAAATGTTGACTCATATTTCACACTTGTTAAATCATGTAACTTTCTCTTGTTAAAACTTTTTGTGTTATACCTATACAACTATCCAAAAGTTAAAAACATATAGTTGTATGTGTACGTATTTACACACACACACATACAATCACAGAGAGAGAGAGAGAAATAACATTTTTCCCATATTGCTATATATACTGGAAAAACCAAGAGCAGGTATTGGTGAAGATGTGGAGAAATGGTATCTTCCATATTTTCTTCTAGTGGGAATGTAAATAGTATAAGTATTTGGAAAGCAGTATGGCAATTTCTAAAAAGAAATAAAATACAAAGATGCTTGTAGCCTATCATACAGCAATTTCACTTTGAGTTATGTGTTGTCAAAAGAAACTCTTAAACCTGTGCCCAAGAAGGCCTGTTTAAATGTATTCATTATATCATTATTTAAAAGACTGAACATTGAGTAAATAAAATGAGTTGCACAAGAATTTATAAGGATGCTAACATATGTATAAATTTTAAAAGTGCATGGAAAATACCACTGTTTACAGACCACATATAGATTGTAAAGTATAAAAGCCTAAATGGGATTGATATTCACCAATTTCAGTGTAGAAGTGAAGTCTGGAAAGAAATGGAGAGAAAGGGTGGCATCAACTTTATCTGTCACATTGTATTTATTTAAGAGAAGAGAAGATGATGTGAAAGCAAATATGTCCAAATATCGACATCATTAGTTAAATCTGGGTGGTAGGTATATGGTGTTGACAATATTGGTCTCTGCATTCACCTGTTTAATGGCACAATCATAAAAACATACAAATAAGCTATTTTTTAAAAAGCTATGAAAAACCTCTAGTTACCTTAAGTTATTTCTGGACAATGGGTTTGTGGATGGGGGGAGCATATGTTTGCATTTACTACACATGCAGTATGATTGTAGAAAGGATGTGATATGCATATGCACACATGGGTATGCATACATATGCCATATATATATATATATATATATATGAAAAATATATAGCACATCCTTACTATATTATTCATACCATAGGTACAATGAATTGTGCCTTGCTCTTCATTCTAACTGCAAATTACTTTGAATTTTTACAAAAGACAATGTTACATTAATTTGGAGAAGTTTTTTGTCTTACCCTTGGCATTGCAAAGCCACTTAATTCTTTTAACAGATTTTATTGACAGATTCTTGCCATGACTTTTGTTACATAGCACTACACTGTTTTCTCCAGCCACTGGCCAGTGCAGGTCTATGATTTTGTTCCAATCTGCTTTGCTTCATCATTTTCTGTAAAAGTAGGCTGGACACACTTTAATAACATTTGCTATTAACATATTTTAACTTTAAATCTGTTAACCAAGACATAGTGTATTCAGGGTGTACTCAGGCCATAAAAAGGCTGGAAATCTGCCTTTACATATCTTGCAAATGTCTTATGAAATGTCTAGTAATACACCCCCCTAACTTCAATTTCCTGTAACTTAGAGTGGCTTTTAATAAAGCTTATTCTTTTTATATTATACTATAGCTTGACTTCTGGATTGTGTGATTTGACATCGGAAATAACTTAGATGGGATTATTTCCCTGAATTTTAACACCAAGGATATGTGCAGTCACATTTCTTTTCATAATGAAAAAAATTAATAAAATGCTCAAGAAGCAAATGGACTACAATTCCACCAGTTCAAAATAATTACAAGGAGAATAGGCATGAATCTGGAAACAAAGCAAATATTAAAAGAGACATCATATGCTTACTTTCAACTGGGGGCAGTAATGGGAGCCCACTTACAAAAATGTACCTAACAGGGGTCCAGCTGAGCCCATTAGAATGAACAGAAATGCTTTCATAGAACTCTGTTAATTATTGATGGTACAGCTGAAGTGATTTTTAAAGTATGTAAGAAGAGGGTTTATTAAGCAAGTTAAACACTCCTTTTCTGCCCCCCAAATCTGATTTAAACCAAGAGTTCCTATAAAAAGTACATTTCTCCTCCAGATGTTATAAATTCTGAAGTATTTTGTCATATATATAAAATCACCCATGTTCAAGAGTCCACATGGAAGGTTTGAGGTAGTTTTCTGTAAATCTAAAAGCATCAGGTTAGGTCAAACACAGAAAGCAGGAAAAACTAACCCATTTTAAGGAAGATTTTTTTCTTCATCTTTTATTACTGTTAAACACATGCACAATGTAACAAAGAGTGCATGGGAGGTAACACTTTCTGAGTCCTAGAATATCTAAAAATCTCTTTAATTTAGCCCTGATTGACACTTAGGCTTGTTTTAGAATTTAGAAAAAAAATATTTTCTTTTTTTCTAAGACCACTGGAAATATTACTGAAACATTTCTTTCTGAGATTCAGCATTGTTAGTTAAGTATGAGTTCAGTCTGATTCTTGTTTATTTATAAGAGGTTGGTACTTTCTTTCTGGAAATTTTAATGCTTTCTGCATATCCTTGGTATTCTGAAAATTCATGAATTACATAAGGTATTTTAAAATATGTATATTTTGTTTATGGCCACCTTAAATCCTAAGGCTTGTGCCATTCAGTATTCAGATCTAGACAAATTAGTTTTAAAGATAATTACCTTGATAATTATTGTTTTATCTCCATGTTTTGTTCTATTTTCTTTATCAGAGATTCCTTTTTTATCACATGTTGGAATGCTTAGATATATAATATTTTGTGTCTTTTTGGTCATTTTCTTTCCTCTTTCTCTCTCTCTCTCTCTCTCACACACACACACACACACACACACAGGCACACTTGCTCAAATTTATTTTTCAATTCTGTGGAATTACTTTTTCTTTTCCTTTGAAGAGTCACATTTTAAATTTCTAAGATCAGTTTCTTGTTCTCTGGATATTCTTTGCTCACATTGTTAGAGAACCACTGGTAAAAACTGCCTGCCTCGTCCAGGCACAATAGTAATTCCTTTTATGAGTTGTCTCATGACAGGAGGTACTGATAAAAACTAACCAGGAGAATTTTTTGTGGGGGGCAAAAGGAGGGAAGAGAGGCCAGCCCATAATATGTCCAGCCAACATCCCAGAAACCCTCACACTAGAATCCAACTTGGCTGAGAGATATGAGAGCCGCAGTAAGGATCCTGAGTTAGACCAAATATGGGCACAAGCAAGATGATTGGTCAGAGACAACCCTGAAAGTTAATCCCATCACCATAAAACTGGAGACCGTGAGCCATGCAGAAAAGCAGTCTTCCTGTGTTCCCTTACCCTAATGCTCTCTGCCCAGGCACCCCTTCCCAATAAAGTCTTTTGCTTTGTCAGCACGAATATCTCCTTTGACAATTAATTTCTGAGAATTAGACAAAAGCCCAATCTCGGGCCTTGGAAGTGGTCCCCCTTCCGGTAACATATCATGTGCTTTTTCCTTTTTTTTAAGTGAAAAAATTATCTTTCTCAGGAAGCCATATATTACATTTTGTTTTCTTTTAAAATTGTCAGCAAACATCTTGCATATGCCAGTCTTTGTTTGTTTGTTTGCTTTTGGATTCAAATAGTCTGTCTTATAGAGGAATAATTTTACATCTGCTAAGCTATGGTTGTGGTGAATTGTGTAACATGTTAAGGTTTGTCTGTTTCAACTGGGTGCTAAAAAGTCCTTAAATATAAACTTGTGGTCTCTTCTTATTAATTATAAAGGCTGTACTAGTACCACTTTAAAATTTATGCTTCATTTCCACATCCTAGTTCAATTCACTATTCTTATTTTTTCTTTCCTTTCTTATTTACTACTAATTTTGAGACAGCAAGGAGGG
This sequence comes from Lipotes vexillifer, assembly GCF_000442215.2. Classification (NCBI taxonomy): domain Eukaryota; kingdom Metazoa; phylum Chordata; class Mammalia; order Artiodactyla; family Lipotidae; genus Lipotes; species Lipotes vexillifer. Next base: position 365,716 of record NW_006798482.1, on the reverse strand, counting down.
CACAACCATTAAAAGAAAGACACAGTCATTAAGAACAGGATACCACAAAAACCAGTTAGAACCTACCAGGCCCAAGATAGACAAAGATTTGACTTCCAGTAGACCTTCACCTCATTATACACTCATTGTAATGCATTAGCTTCTAAATGACACACCCACAGGTGCCATGACAGTTCCAAGGCCAGCTATAAAAGGCGAAAAATTGGATGGTTCCCCAGTTCCTGGAACTTCCCACCCCTTCTGCAAGATAGAATATTTCTTCCACTCGTTATCCTATGAAATTACCCAGCCCATAAAAACTAATCATCCCACACCTCAGGGCCTCTTTTGCCTTTTGAGACTGTCCACATTCTGTCTATGGAATGTGTTTCTCCCAGCACTGCTCTCACCATCTGAGACTGGACCCCATGCCCTGGGACTGCTGCTCTGTCCTTCTGAGACAGCTCACACTCTGGCTATGGAGTGTGTATCTCTCTAAATAAACCTGCTTTCACTTTACTATGGCTCATTCTTGATTAATTCCTGCATGAAGCCAAGGTCCCTCACTTGGCAGACCATCCCAGGGACTCATTTGAGACCCTCTGTTTTTTGTTTTCTACAAAGGGGTTGACAACAACTAAGAAACTACAGAAGAGAAAAAAGTTTAAAACATGTTGAGAGCTTCAGCTCTCACACAATTGTAGATTGACAAATCAAATTTATGCTATAGATAACCCAAAAGAAAAATAATAAGCAAAATTAAATTAAAAATGAAAAACCCAAACAACTATGGATTCATAGGTCAAAGAAAACTAAAGTAAAACAATAACTCAGTATCTAAATAGCACATGTATTTTTCTTTGTTGTCAGCATTTTCACATGTGGTAGAAATGAGACCAACCTTTAATTAGGATGAATTATTTGTAGAGCTGGTTTGGGGCTTGTCCTAATCTTCATTCCACGCTGTTTTATTTACTTTATTAGTTGCATATTGCTCTTGATGCAGAGATACATGAAAGGAAAAAGAAAGAACAGGTTTTCCAATCAGCCATCATATAAGCTGCCCAGCCACAAAACCAACATTTCCTACATGGAAGCCACTCTCTTCCAAAATTCTTCAAGGAGAGATAAAGCAGTGCTTGGTCATTAACTGAGTGAAAAGAACCACATTTTCCTTCATCTTGAAAGAAAGTTGAGAAAGGATATCTATGCATACCTGAAGCTGGGTTAATTTTGACTGTTCTCATAATGCCTGCTAAAAAATATTGACAAAAATATGGTGATATGCTCATTTGAAAACGAAGACACATCATGTTCTTTCATGGGTTCCATATCCAAAAGGTGAAGAACAAGGAATAAAATTATCCCTTTGGGTTTTGAACACCAAGGGACATTTTGCTCCCAGTGTTCAGAATTGCATGTAAATGGTTTTATTCATCTCTCATTTGAATGAACTCTAGCCATGTATTTATACAAAATATTTTCATGCATGAACACCAGCATGTTTCACAAGAGATAAACTCCTTTAAAATGCCTCAAAGGTGAAGATAAGAGGCAAAATGATTGGCATATTATTAGAAATTTCTAAAGGGTATACTAAATAAACACAGTTTGGATTCTTGAGAAGAGTGTAATTAGTGTGAGTATAACAATTTGGTTTTCATATACGTATATGTGGCTCACTGTGAGAACAGGATTGAAGATGTTCCAGATTCAAATTGGATTCTACAGAGGGGGGCAGTTTCTTATTTTTCTTAGATGTCATCCTCTTTACTCCTGTACTCTTTAGTGTGTGCTGAAGATTACCTGATGCTAAGAAGCAAGCTTTTGTCTTCTAGGAGAACACTTAATCTGGACTTAGAAGCAAAATTATCATCATTACATGTAAGTTGCTGGTAGATAAAGAAAATCTCAATTCTAGGACATATAAAAAGAAAAGATTTAAATTCTTAAATAGTCTGAATTGTGGAATAGTTTACTCAGAGCTTATTTAACTAAATAAATTATTTTTCCATGATGAATGGGAAAAAATGATATACTCATTTGAAAAGGGGAGGAAAGGCCAGAGATTTACTTGGGCAGAAGTTGTCTACTTCGGATGTCAAATATAAACTTTCAGAAGAATAACTGAGTTATTCTTATTAAAAAAAAAAAGACTATCAAGTATGATCTACTTAATTCTTCAAATAAGAACCATAAAGTTAATGGTCTTGGAAGATATTATTTAGTGCAGTCTTTTATACATACAGAAATATACTCATTTATTCAACAAGTATTTGGTAGATGAGTGCCTATTTTATTCTATGGATGTAGAGTACAATGAGGGTCTCTTTTCCACAAGCTTAGCGAATAATATATATATATATATATATATATTTCCACACACACATTCATAAGAAATAAGAAGAAAGAGTCACGAAAATGAAAATCCATGACAATTCACATTTCTGTAGCTGGTCATGTGGTTGTAGCTATATTTATAACTACATTCTACTACTCATTTTATATTCTCTTTGCCCTCAGGAGGCACTTCAGCTGCCCCTGGTTCTTTAGCTGGTGGGGGATCAAAACCTTCATTCCTGAAGGGTCTGAGCCATTAGTAGTTCTGCCTAGATTAAGGTGTTGATTAGGATTAGGGTTAGCCTTAATCACAGGGCATGGTAATATAAGAGGCACCTTAAAGTCCTATATTCCAGACATACTCTTCCTTACCTCCATCGTGGAGCATTAGTCCAATATCCACTTGGTACTCAAGATTAATCACCCCAGTCAACAGAGAATTCCCT
>NW_006798482.1:360001-362897 GCF_000442215.2 Lipotes vexillifer | reverse complement strand
CTTTCCCTATTGATTCAAAGGCAAGTGGATCCCAAAGTGGATGAACAGCAGTCTTAAGTTCATAGGGATCATTATTGCGCTTCTTGGTAGAAGCATTATACCTCTTGGAACTATGATCTCTAGGCCACTAGAACACAGGGGTGAAGAAACAGGAAGCAAAATTTTGGTAGTGGGTCACTAGGTATAATAGTGAGTGATGCTAGTCCCATTTCTACCCCTTTATTCCTGGACCCATAAATTCTTGCTATTAGAGAAAGAGCACCATATATTGGATGCTAATTCAGAGCATACACATCCTCCTAGAGAAACTTGCCAAATCCATGCAAACTATTGCCACATAGCTGGTGCTGTAACAGTTTTCAAAAGGCCATTTCAGCATTCTATCAAGCCAGCTGCTTGATGATGATGGAGAACATGGTAAGACCAGTGAATTCCATCTACATGAATCCATTGTCATGCTTCTTTTTCAGTGAAGTGAGTTCCTTTATCAGAAACAATGTTGTATGTAATACCATGATGGTGGATAAAGCATTCTGTAAGTCCACAGATGGTAGGTTTGGCAGAAGCACTGTATGCAGGGAAGGTTATTCTATATCCAGAATAAGTGTCTATTCCACTAACAACAAAACACTTCCCCTTCCATGCCACCCAGGTAGCTGGTTGATCAACCAAAGATGATGGTGGCATATCAGGGACTCAGTATTGTTTTTTGCTATTGGCAGATTGGACACTCAGCAGAGGCTATAGCCAAGGTGGCCTTGATGAGTGGAAATCCATGTTCCTGAGACCATGTACAACCTCCATCCTTGTCACTGTGGACACATTGCTCATAAGTAATGGAAAGAATGGCTGAGGAAAGACGTTGACTGATATCCACAGAATGGGTCATGCTATCCACTTGATTATTAAAATACTCCTCTGTTGAGGTCTCCTTTTAGTGGACATTGACATGGGACACAAATATCTTCACATGTTTTGCTCAATTAGAGAGTTCTATCTACATGCCTGTTCCTCAGACTCTCTTGTCATCAATTTCTAATCATTTTTATTACAGGCCCTTAACCATCCAACCAAACCATTGTTCACAGTCCATGACTCAATAGATAACTGCACAGTCCCATTTCTATGCCCAAGCAAAATAAAAAGCTATGTGCAGTGCTTGAAGTTCTGCCTACTTGCAGGATTTCCCTTTACAATTTTCCTTCAGGGATGTCTCAAAAAGCGGCTGTAGTGCTGCAGCTGTCCACTTTCCAGGGGTACCTGCATATTATGCAGAATCACCTTTAAACCAGCCCAGAATTTTATTTTCTTCTGTCAGCTGGTTATAGGTGCAAACTGGGAGAGAGAAGGTAGTGTAAAAAAAGTGGGAAACCATGGGCAGTTAGGCACTTCTTTATGTATCTTGTTTGTGTCTTCAGGGTGTGCTGGAGCTGATCTTTTATACACCACTTCCATTTGATGATGGAGTGCTGCTGTGAATGCACAACTTTTGGCTCTGTTGTCAGATAATGCCAAGTACATGATGGGTAGTTCAGGTTGCATGATAACTTGCTGGCCCATGTTGTATTTTTATTTTAAGTTACTTAAAACTATTAAACTATTTCTCTTGATATTTCTTCTTAGACCTATATGTTATTTAGAAGTTTAGTCTCTCAATGCTTTATGATTTTTTGGCTATCTTTCTATTATTAAGTTCTAGTTTAATTTCAATGTAGGCTGAGAGCTTATTTTGTATGATTTTCATTATTTTAAATTTGTTAAAATGTGTTTTATGATCCAGAATGTGCTCTAGCTTGGTGAATGTTCCATGTGAGCTTAAGAAGAATATGTATTCTGCCTTTGTTGGATAAAGTATTCTATAGATGCCAATTAGATTGAGTTGATTGATGTTGCTCTTAATTTCAACTATATCCTTATTGAAACTGTGCCTGTATGATCAGCCAAATGCAGATACAGATGTGTTGAAATCTCTAGCTGTCACAGTGGATTTGCCTATTTCTCCTTGCAATTCTATCAATGTTTGTGTCACATATTCTGGAGCTCTGTGGATATTCTAGTAAGATGTTGAGAGGGGAAGCATTCTATAATTTTATTATTAATTCTCCCTTTTTTTTTTTTTAAACTGGGCCAGAGTCCCTGCACTGTGACTTTCAGCAGAGTTTCTTAGCTTTTTACTTTTTGTTCCCTACCCCTGTTGGAAGTAGGAGATTTTTCTCATATCTTTACAGTGAGAACTTGCTGGGGTTCCTGGAGGTAAAACTCAAGAAAGTGTGGAGAGCTTTCCTAAGATTGAGCCCCCACAGGGAGTTTTTATCTCTGAACCTAGTCCACACTAATCCTCTAGCGATCTATCAATTGCAGTTTAATTGTTTCTATGGATACTGGCTCCAGCAGAGAGTTTCTGCCCCTGGGATTCTGGTCCTGGTAAATTGTGGTTCTCTGTAGCTGTCTCCCTATCCAATTTTTGCAGTAGCTGATTAACCTATGATCTCAATTCTCTGAAGAATGTTAAAAGTTTTTGTTTTTCAGTTTATTCAGGTTTTTTCTTGTTGTAAGCATGGGAGGGACAACTTCCAAGTCTTTTAAATGTTAGTATGGAAACCAAACATCCCAAGGATAACTTTCCTTTTTTTTTTTTTTTTTTAACATCTTTATTGGGGTATAATTGCTTTACAATGGTGTGTTAGTTTCTGCTTTATAACAGAGTGAGTCAGTTATACATATATATATGTTCCCATATCTCTTCCCTCTTTGTCTCGCTCTGTTTTATTTTTTTAACTCCTGTATTGTTGAACGTAAAATAACATGTTCAGTTTGTGTTTGTTAATGGCTATAGTTTCTGGTTCATTAAAAAAAAAAAAAAAAGAAGGGCTTCCTTAGTGGCGCAAGGGTTGGG
>NW_006798482.1:309686-352369 GCF_000442215.2 Lipotes vexillifer | reverse complement strand
ACAAGCCTCTCGGGCTGGTGAGTGCCGGTCGGCACCGATCCTCTGTGCGGGAATCTCTCCGCTTTGCCCTCCGGCCCCCCGTTGCTGTGCTCCCCTCCGCGGCTCCGAAGCTCCCCGCTCCGCCTCACGCAATCTCTGCCCGCGAAGGGGCTTCCTAGTGTGTGGAGACCTTTCCTCCTTCACAGCTCCCTCCCACTGGTGCAGGTGCCGTCCCTATTCTATTGTCTCTGTTTTTAATTAATTTTTTCTTTTGCCCTACCCAGATACGTGGGGAGTTTCTTGCCTTTTGGGAGGTCTGAGGTCTTCTGCCAGCATTCAGTAGGTGTTCTGTAGGAGTTGTTCCACATGTAGATGTATTTCTGGTGTATTTGTGGGGAGGAAGGTGATCTCCGCGTCTTACTCCTCCGCCATCTTTCCACTGCCCCCCCAAGGATACCTTTTCAACAAGTGGTCTGGAGGAGTTGGATATCCACAGGTAAACAAAGTGGACCTCAAGGTAAATCTGTTAAATTCTATAAATATTAACTAAAAATGGACCATAGACTTAATTTTAACTTGTAAAATTATGAAACTTTTAGAAAAATGTCTTTAGGACCTAATGCTAGGCAAACAATTCTAAGACCGAACACCAAAATTACCATCAATAAAAGGAAAAAAAAAAACTTGTCTTCATTAAATTTAAAACTTTCATGTTAAGACAATAAAAAGACGAATAACAGACTTGGAGAAAATGTTTGCAAATCACATATCTGGCAAACGTCTTGCATCTAGAATATAAAAAGAACTCTCAAAACTCAAAAGTAAAAAGAAAAGCAAAAAATACAATAAGAAAATTGTCAAAAGACAGGACAAACAGACATTTCACTGAAAGAATACACAGATGGAAAATAAGCACAAAAGAAGATGTTGAACATCATTATCCAGAAAAAATTTTGAAAATAGTATAAAACCAAATTCTGGCAAGGATGAAGAGAAACTGGATCACACACAGATTGCTGGTGAGTATGCAAAATGATAAAGCTATGCTTGAAAATGTATGTCATTTTCTAACAAATCCAAATATGCATTTACTATACAGCACAGCAATTTCACTCTTGGACTTTTATTCCAGGAAATGAAAACTTATATTCTTACAAATACCTGTACCTAAATATTCACAGCAGTTTTATTTTTAATAGCTGAAAACTGAAACAACTCAAATGATCTTCAACATGTGAATGGTTAAACAAATTGTGGTATATTCATACCATGGAATACTACTCAAGAATAAAAATGATTAAACTCCTAATCCACACAATAACTTGGATGGGTCACCATGGAATTATGCTGAGTGAAAAAAGTCAGTCCCAAACTGTTACACATTCTGTGATTCCTTTCACAAAACATTCTTGAAATAACAAAATTATAGAGATGGGAACATATAGTAATGGATTTCAGAGGTTAGTGAGAAGGAGAGGTCAGGAGGTGGCCATGGCTATGAAAGTGTAGTATGAGGGATCCTTATGTTGGAACTCTGGTGATTGTAACACCAGTCTACACATGTGATAAAACTGTCATGGAACTAAATATACATATGCTCACATACACACACACACAGAATGGTGTAAGTAAGATGGTAAAATAGGAATAAAGTCAATGGTTTGTATTAATATTAATTTCCTGGTTATGATATTATACTAAAATAATGAAAAATGTTACCTTTGGTGGAAATTGAGTGAAGGTTATACAGAATCCCTGTAGTACAGATATTATATGGTTCCACTTATATGAGGTACCTAGAATAGTGAAATTAATATAAATAGAAAATAGAAACAGGGGCTGGGAAGAGGAGGTAATGAGGAGTTATTATTTAGCAAGAATAGAGTTTTAGTTTGGGATGGTGAAAAGTTCTGGAGATGGAGTGCAGTGATGGTTGTACAACTATGTGACTGTACTTAATACCACTAAATTTTTAACTTAAAAAATGGTTAAAATGGCAATATTTTTGTTTTGTGTATTTTGTCACAATAAAAATCTAAAATCTCAAAATAAAAATTGTAAAAAGTTGGGATAAGGGGAGGACCTTAAAAAGAAACAGAGACAATTAAAACATTGAAATTTTACTCATATATAGTTTTATAAGAAGAAGAATTACATCTATGAAGGCTGTTTCATAGACTCTTCACAACCTTCAAGTTTGGGGTTGACAAAGGCAAAAAGCCACAGAATTTCACAGGAAAAGATGGGTAATTAGTTTACAATTACTCTGTGAGCTCAAGATTGGTTGGTTGCAGTGGAGCTTGGTACTAGGTGATTGCTAAAACCCAAGTCCAGTGTGATTTTTTAAAATTTATTTTATTGAAGTATAATTGATTTACAATGTTGTATTAATTTCTGTTGTTCAGCAAAGTGATTCAGTTATATATATAACTGAATATATATATATATATATAATTTTTTTTCCTATTCTTTTCCATTATGGTTTAGCACAGGATATTGAATATAGTTCCTTGTGCTATACAGTAGGACCTTGTAGTTTACCCATTCTATGTATGATTGTTTGCATCCGCTAGTCCCAAACTCCCAATCCATCATTCCCCTCCCCCTTGTTAACCACAAGCCTGTTCTCTATATCTGTGTGTCTGTTTCTGTACATAATTTCATTTGTATAACATTTTAGATCTGCATATAAGTGATATCATATGGTATATGTCTTTCTCTTTCTGACTTACTTCAGAAAGTAAGATAAGGTAATCTCCAGGTCCAAAATAGACATTTCTCCAAAGAAGACATACAGATGGCCAACAGGCACATGAAAAGATGCTCAACATCACTAATTATTAGAGAAATGCAAATCAAATCTACAATAAGGTACCACGTCACACCAGTCAGAATGGCCATCATTAAGAAGTCTACAAATAACAAATGGTAGAGGGGGTGTGGAGAAAAGCAAACCCTCCTAAAATGTTGAGAATGTAAATTGGTGTATCCACTATGGAAAACAGTATGGAGTTTCCTGAAAAAACTAAGAAAATAATTACTATATAATTCAGCAATCCCACTCCTGGGCATATATCCAGAGGAAACTCTAATTTGAAAAGATACATGCACCCCAATGTTCACAGCAGCACTATTTACAATAGCCAGGACATAGAAACAACCTAATCCATCAACAGAACAATAAATAAAGATATGGTACATATATACAATGGAATACTAAGCCATAAAAAGAATGAAATAATGTCATTTGCTGCAATGTGGATGGACCTATTGTGCGTTTTAAAAAAAATTTATTGAAGTATAGCTAAATTACAATGTTGTGTAACCACTGCTGCACAGCAAAGTGACTCAGTTATACATATATATACATTCTTTTTCATATTCTTTTCCTTTATGGTTAAGAGTGGGAGTTTGGGCTTAGCAGATGCAAACTCTTGTATATAGAATGGATTAAGAGCAAGGTCCTACTGTATAGCACAGGGAACTATATTAAATATCCTATGATAACCATAATGTAAAAGAATATTGAAAAGAATGTATATATATCCATTGTGTGTGTGTGTGTGTGTGTGTGTGTGTGTGTGTGTGTGTGTGTGTGTTTGACTGTGTCATGTGGCATGCAGGATCTTAATTCCCTGATGAAGCATCAAACCCATGCCCCCTGCATTGGGAGTATGGGGTCTTAACCCCTGGATGGCCAGAAAAGTCCCTCCATTGTGTTTTAAAAGCAGCGTTGACTCAACAAATCCATCAGTATAAGTCCAAATTGTTAATAGGGACCTCAAACTGCTTGCCCCCAGTATGCTTTTGTACTAATCAGGATCAGCTCTTTTTATTTTATTTTTTAAATTTTTATTGGAGTATAGTTGATTAACAATGTTGTGTTAGTTTCAGGTGTACAGCAAAGTGAATCAGTTATAAGTATACATATATCCACTCTCTCTTTTTTAGATTTTTTGATCAGCTCTTTTTAAAGATATGATTGCTCTTGTTATTTCTTCTGCAAGCTGGCAAGCTCTCACGGCCCCAAGGCTTAGTGTCAGATTGTGGGCAAGTCCCTTCACTCCAGCACAAGACTCTGGAAATTTTCTTTATCACAATCTTCAGTCACCAAAGTTGGTTTGGGGCAACTTCCCCTTAAGCAGCTTCCCTTAGTTTACAGTTTAGTTTTGAATCACCAGGGGATATTTAAAAAATACTGATGACTGTGTTCCACTCCTAGAGCTTCTGATTTAATTGGTCTGGGGTATGGACTAGACCTTGGGATTTTTTAAAGCTCCCTGCAGGATTCCATTTCATCTCTGTGCATCACTTGAAAATGACTGATGTGTAAAGAGGATGAAAAAAACATCGTTTTGTTGTAACGAAATACTTCTCATGTGATACCTCTGGGGAAAAAAAGGCATTTTCCCTCCCTAGCCAGGGCTTCCAAAAATGCTCCATGGAAAAGCTAAGTTTCCCTGTGAGGAACCTAAAAATCTCATGCTAAAGACTGTTGCCTCACATCCCCACTGGCAATGGATAACAGCTGGTGACCATCCTTCCCTTTCCCATCAGCCAGTTGACAAAAATAACAAGACAGCTCTACGCGTGTGTTGTGTTGAATAAAAATATACAAAGGAAGCTGGTGAATTCTCTTTCCTAATTAACAAATTTATTAATTTGTTTAAACTCCCAGGAGTCTGATCTCTTCACAGGAGCAGAATAAGTTAATTGCATTCTCATGTTAAAACAGCTTCAATAGTGGGACATGACCAAGGAGAATGCCTTTTTAATATCCTGTGGTGTGGATGTGGCAGGAGGTGGTTAAACTGATAGAATTATTACTAAAACAATCAAATGGAAGGTGTTTTTAATGCAGTGTCTCAGAACTACATGAACTCCTCTACAGCCAAGCTGTGCTGGTTTGTTGCTCAGTTCCCACTGGTTTCAGGGTGAATTACATTATATTACAGAGCTGCGAAGAACTCCAGCATCCAAGATACTTGTATTGTCTTTCTCAGGGACACAATTATCACCAGAGTTGTGCATTCCTCTGAGTTATATCTGCCTGTAAAGTGAGGTTGCTTTTGTTAATGTTTGTTTAGTTCAGGTGGAAAACCAACCATGGCTGTCCATTCATCCTTTCCTGTAACAAATATTCACTGAACGTCTATTACATGCTGAGTACAATGCAAGATCCTGGAGTAAAAATGGTAAACGCGACTGCCAGTATATTAATGTAAGGGAGAGAGAATCCATGGATAGTAGAGCCTAGGATTGAAATCCAGCCTCCCTAATGCCACAGCCAGGTTCTACCACAAACTGTGTGTAATTTTTCTGGGACTCAGTTATTGCATTATAAAATTGGGAGAATAATGGTTTCTTCATATAGAGAGTACATTTATTAGGGAGAATAAATAGAATTATAGATTTGAAATGTTTAGCACCACACTTGGTACATTATGTTATCTTTTCTATTATTGTTTCTATTGTCTCTTTTTATTATGGCATAAATAAATAAGATTAGCTGTTAACAAATATTAATGTTGTTGGTAGTTAATCAAAACTCTTTTGATTTTTCATTGAAGTTGTGTTATTTTTAAGGAAAAAAGAGGCTACTTATAGTGCACCATGCTTCCATCAAAATGAATATGGCATATTAAAAATTAGTATTTATAAGACTTGGAGATTTTTGTATTTGGTATTACACACAAGTGGCCATTTGTTAAATGGCTCAGATTAAGTTATAGCTCAAACTTAAGGTTGAACTGGACTTGGCTTACTTCTAGAAGGGGAAGTACTTTGTAGCCTTTGCTCTATTTTATGGTCACAATCAGCTTTCACAAACACAGTGATGCATGTGGCAGTGATACCCAGCTACTTAACATTTTCGGTCAAAAAAAGTAGATGCAATCTGTCCTCAAAGATGTACTGCATGGGATTTCAGTGTCTGTGTCCGTATTGAGATGTATAAGAACAGCATGAGATAGTTTACCTGCTGTCTTCTCTTCCCTGAGTGGCATGGAGGCTGAGGGTGAGACATACTGGGGGATGAAGCAGAGGAAGGGTCAGCCAGAAGACAAATAGCCCTGGAGAACCCTGGATGCCAACCTGAGCTCTGCCGCTAATTGCTGTGTGTGACAGCCAGGTAACTTAGTGTATTTGGCTTCACTCTCTTCATCTATCAAAAGAAGAGATTGTATTTCCATACTCATAGTTTGTGTTTCATTTAGATTTGGAATTTGAATATAATTTGTGGAACACTAGATAGTAGTTTAACTAAGGAGAGAATTGTATTCCATATATGAAAACAAGACCTAAACAGGATTAATGTGTTAGTATATTGCAGGAGATGCAAGTCTTCCAAGCATCTTCAAACAATATTTCTCAGTAAGGGGTGTTTTAGGAAAGACCAAGACAGGAGGAAGGATTTCATAAACATAAAATATATACTATGATACATTTTTTCATACCAACAGAACAATTAGAGTTATAAGCAAATATAAAATGTTCATTATTTATAAAAAGTTTTGAAATAGATGATTAGCTTTAAGTTGGCCAAAGATCCTTGTTATCTCTGCAAAATTATTAATCTATTCTTGTATTTTATTTTATTCTTTTTAATTTTTATTTATTTTTTATTGATGTATACTTGATATACAATATGATGTAAGTTACAGGTATACAACATAGTAATTCACAATTTTTTTATTAAACTCCATTTATAGTTACTATAAAATGTTGGCTATATTCCTTGTGTTGTACAATACATCTTTGTAGCTTATTTTATTTTTAAACTTCTTTTATTTTTATTTTTTGAATTTTATTTTATTTATTTTTTTATACAGCAGGTCCTTATTAGTCATCCATTTTATACACATCAGTGCATACATGTCAATCCCAATCTCCCAATTCATCACACCACCACCCACACCTGCTGCCGCTTTCCCCTCTTGGTGTCCATACATTTGTTCTCTACATCTGTGTCTCAATTTCTGCCCTGCAAACCAGTTCATCTGTACCATTTTTCTAGGTTCCACGTAAATGCGTTAGTATATGATATTTGTTTTTCTCTTTCTGACTTACTTAACTCTGTATGACAGTCTCTAGATTCATCCACATCTCTACAAATGACCCAACTTCATTCCTTTTTCTGGCTGAGTAATATTCCATTGTATATATGTACCACTTCTTCTTTATCCATTCATCTGTCAATGGGCATTTATATTACTTCCATGACCTGGCTATTGTAAATAGCGCTGCAATGAACATTGGGGTGCCTGTGTCTTTTTTTTTTAATTTTTATTTATTTATTTTTATTTTTGGCTGTGTTGGGTCTTCGTTTGTGTGTGAGGGCTTTCTCTAGTTGCAGCAAGCAGGGGTCACTCTTCATCATGGTGCACGGGACTTTCACTGTCGTGGTCTCTCTTGTTGCGGGGCACAGGCTCCAGACACACAGGCTCAGTAGTTGTGGCTCACAGGCCTAGTTGCTCCGCGGCATGTGGGATCTTCCCAGACCAGGGTTCGAACCCATGTCCCCTGCATTGGCAGGCAGATTCTTAACCACTGCGCCACCAGGGAAGCCCCTGTGTCTTTTTGAATTATGGTTTTCTCTGGGTATGTGCCCAGTAATGGGATTGCTGGTCATATGGTAATTCTATTTTTAGTTTCTTAAGGAACTTCCATACTGTTCTCCATAGTGGCTGAATCAATTTACATTCACACCAATGGTGCAAGAGGGTTCCCTTTTCTCCACACCCTCTCCAACATTTGTTGTTTGTAGATTTTCTGATGATGGTCATTCTAACTGGTGTGAGGTGATACCTCATTGTAGTTTTGATTTGCATTTCTCTAATGATTAGTGATGTTAAGCAGCTTTTCATGTGCTTCTTCGCCATCTGTATGTCTTCTTTGGAGAAATGTCTGTTTAGGTCTTCTGCCTATTTTTGGATTGGGTTGTTTGTTCTTTTAATATTGAGCTGCATGAGCTGTTTATATATTTTAGAGATTAATCCTTTGTCCATTGATTCATCTCCAAATATTTTCTCCCATTCTGAGGGTTGTCTTTTTGTCTTGTTTGTAGTTTCCTTTGCTTTGCAAAAGCTTTTAAGTTTCATTAGGTCCCATTTGTTTATTTTTATTTCTATACTCTAGGAGGTGGATCAAAAAGGATCTTGCTGTGATTTATGTCAAAGAGTGTTCTTCCTATGTTTTCCTTTAAGAGTTTTATGGTGTCCAGTCTTACATTTAGGTCTCTAATCCATTTTGAGTTTATTTTTGTATATGGTTTTAGGGAGTGTTCTAATTTCATTCTTTTACATGTAGCTGTTCAGTTTTCACAGCAACACTTACTGAAGAGACTGTCTTTTCTCCATTATATATCCTTGCCTCCTTTGTCATAGATTAGTTGACCATAGGCATGTAGGTTTATCTCTAGGCTTTCTATCCTCTTCAGTTGATCTATATTTCTGTTTTTGTGCCAGTACCATATTGCCTTGATTACTGTAGCTTTGTATTATAACTTGAAGTCAGGGAGTCTGATTCCTCCAGCTCCGTTTTTTCCCCTCAAGACTGCTTTGGCTACTCGGGGTCTTTTGTGTCTCCATACAAATTTTAAGACTTTTTGTTCTAGTTCTGTAAAAAATGCCATTGGTAGTTTGATAGGGATTGCACTGAAACTGCAGATTGCTTTGGGTAGTATAGTCATTTTCACAGTATTGATTCTTCCAATCCAAGAACACGGTATATCTCTCCAGCTGTTGGTATCATCTTTAATTTCTTTCAAAGTGTCTTATAGTTTTCTGCATACAGTTCTTTTGTTGCAGTGGTAAATGGGAGTGTTTCCTTAATTTCTCTTTCACATTTTTCATCATTAGTGTATAGGAATGCAAGAGATTTCTGTGCATTAATTTTTTATCCTGCAACTTTACCAAATTCATTGAGTAGCTCTAGTAGTTTTTGGGTAGCATCTTTAGGATTCTCTATGTATAGTATCATGTCATCTGCAAAGAGTTTTACTTCTTCTTTTCCAATTTGCATATATTTTATTTCTTTTTCTTCTCTGATTGCCATGTCTAGAACTTCCGAAACTATGTTGAATTAAAGTGGTGCCAGTGGACATCCTTGTCTTGTTCCTGACCTTAGAGGAAATGCTTTCAGTTTTTCACCATTGAGAATGATGTTTGCTGTGAGTTTTTCATATATGACCTTTATCATGTTGAAGTACGTTCCCTCTATGCCCACTTTCTGGAGAATTTTTATCATAAAGTGGTGTTGAATTTTGTCAAAAGCTTTTTCTGCAACTATTGAGATGATCATATGGTTTTTGTCTTCAATTTGTTAATATGGTGTATCACATTGATTGATTTGCATATATTAAAGTATCCTTGCATCCCTGGGATAAATCTCACATGATCATGGTACATGATCCTTTTAATATGTTGTTGGATTCTATTTGCTAGTATTTTGTTGAGGATTTTTGCATCTATAGTCATCAGTGACATTGGTCTGTAATTTTCTTTTTTTGTAGTATCGTTTTCTGGTTTTGGTATCAGGGTGATGGTGGGCTCATAGAATGAGTTTGGGAGTGTTCCTTCTTCTGCAATTTTTTGGAAGAGTTTGAGAGGAATGGGTGTTAGCTCTTCTCTAAATGTTTGATAGAATTCACATATGAAGCCATCTGGTCCTGGACTTCTATTTGTTGGAAGAGTTTTAATTACAGTTTCAATTTCATTACTTGTGATTGGTCTGTTCATATTTTTTATTTCTTCCTGGTTCAGTCTTGGAAGGTTACACCTTTCTAAGAATTTGTCCATTTCTTCCAGGTTGTCCAATTTATTGGCATAGAGTTGCTTGTAGTAGTCTTTTAGGATGCTTTGTATTCTTTGTGTTTCTGTAGTGTCTGTTGTAATTTCTCCTTTTTCATTTCTTATTTTATTGATTTGAGTCCTCTCCCTCTTTTTCTTGATGAGTTTGGTGAATGGTTTATCAATTTTGTTTATCTTCTCAAAGAACCAGCTTTTAGTTTTATTGATCTTTGATATTCTTTTCTTTGTTTCTATTTCATTTATTTCTGCTCTGATCTTTATGATTTCTTTCCTTCTGCTAACTTTGGGTTTTGTTTGTTCTTCTATCTCTATTTCCTTTAGGTGTAATGTTAGATTGCTTATTTGAGATTTTTCTTTTTTCTTGAGATATGCTTGTATAGCTAAAAACTTCC
Organism: Lipotes vexillifer; assembly: GCF_000442215.2. Classification (NCBI taxonomy): domain Eukaryota; kingdom Metazoa; phylum Chordata; class Mammalia; order Artiodactyla; family Lipotidae; genus Lipotes; species Lipotes vexillifer. The sequence continues at coordinate 342,189 of NW_006798482.1, read as the reverse complement.
CTCTTAGAACTGCTTTTGCTGCATCCCAAAGGTTTTGGATTGTTGTGTTTTCATTGTCATTTGTCTCTAGGTATTATTTGGTTTCCTCTTTGATGTCTTCAATGATCTCTTGGTTATTTGGTAACGTATTATTTAGCCTCCATGTGTTTCTGTCTTTTACGTTTATTTTCCCTGTAATTGATTTCTAATCTCATAGCATTGTGGTCAGAAAAGATGCTTGATATGATTTAAATTTTCTTAAATTTACTGAGGCTTTTTTTGTGACCCAAGATGTGATCTATCCTGGAGAATGTTCCATGCACACTTGAGAAGAAAGTGTAATCTGCTGTTTTTGGATGGAATGTCCTATAAATATCAATTAAATCTATCTGGTCTATTGTGTCATTTAAAGCTTGTGTTTCCTTATTAATTTTCTTTGTGGATGACTTGTCCATTTTTTTTAAGTGAGGTGTTAAATTCCCCCACTATTTTTGTGTTACTGTCGATTTCCTCATTTATAGCTGTTAGAAGTTGCCTTATTATTGCAGTGCTCCTATGTTAGGTGCATATATATTTGTAATTGTTCTATCTTCCTCTTGGATTGATCCCTTGATCATTATGTAGTGTCCTTCTTTGTCTCTTTGTAGAATTCTTTATTTTAAAGTTTCTTTTATCTGATATGAATATTGCTACTCCAGCTTTCTTTTGATTTCTATTTGCATGGCATATCTTTTTCCTTCCCTTCACTTTCAGTCTTTATGTGTCCCTAGGTCTGAAGTGGTCTCTTGTAGACAGCATATATATGGGTTTTGTTTTTGTATCTATTCAGCAAGTCTATGTCTTTGGTTGGCACATTTAATCCATTCATGTTTAAGGTAATTATCAATATGTGTGTCCCTATTACCATTTTCTTAATTGTTTTGGACTTGTTTTGTTTTGTTTTGTTTTTTGTTGCAACCTTGTTATTTCTCATTTAATGGTAATCAAGTTTAAAAAGGTACAGTTCAACTTATCCATACTATTCCTTTATAAAAGGCAGATTTCAAGTAAGCTTCTAAATGCATGCATAATGTAGAGGCTAATATCTTCTGGTGGTCCTTTTTTCCTGAAGGTTGAACTTCATCACAAGTCTTAAACTTGTGTGAAAATAGTCATGAAGGATATGTTATTTTTGCATAATGAGGTAATATCTCAGGGGTGGGTAGTCATCCTCTTAAGACAGTATAAAGCCACTTGTCTAAACTTGCATGAGGCTGTGGGCACTGCAAAATGCCATTGAAGGTTTTGGGTCAGTGAATATTTTGCTGAAGGAATAACACTTATATTTAACTGAGCACTTTCCTGTAATAAATACCAAGGTCAGGGCTTCCCTGGTAGCACAGTGGTTGAGAGTCCCCCTGCCGATGCAGGGGACACAGATTCGTGCCATGGTCCAGGAAGATCCCACATGCCACATAGCAGCTGGGACCGTGAGCCATGGTCGCTGAGCCTGCATGTCTGGAGCCTGTGCTCCGCAACAGGAGAGGCCACAACAGTGAGAGCCCCGTGTACAGAAAAAAAAAAACAAAACAAAACAAAAAAATCAAGGTCGGTTTTTGTAGCTGTAAACTGTGTACACAGATAAGTACAGGCTGGTCTCTCATGGAGCCAAAAGTTTCACCTGGAAAACAGAACACACCTCTTTGTTAATGGTTCATTTTCAGTAGCAAAATGGAGAATACTGTATTGTTAGGAACAGAGAGGCAACTGTATGCCCTTCAATGGTTGCTGGCGATCACTTCTATTCGGAAAACCAGTAGTTCCTATATTCCTGTTTTTGTTTGTTGGCTTGGAAAACAACATAGAGAGAGATGTAAGTATTAGGTGTCAAGCACAGCTTTGTCAAACCAGTAAGGCACACTGGATCCCAAGGCTACCCTAATACTGTCGAAAGCAGAGACCACAGGGTATTTAAAACACATGCTATGTTCCTCTCCTGAGGTGGCCCCTCTGGGAGCCTCACACTCAGTGACAGCAGCTATATACATGGTGAGCACAGGGCCATGTGGATGCAGTAGTCTTGCATGACAGGTGCAGACAGTCTGAAGGTTCTGCTTTTTGCTAGTTAGACAGGATGTGGACAAAGGACACTGGAAAGACACACTTCCTCTTGGGCTGCCCTTCGATGTGCCCGATCCACCACTCCTGGTCCTCCTCCCCTGTGACTACTATCATTTCGCCCTCCATGAAGGTTTGTTTTTGTAGGTTCTTTCCTTCTCCTGTGTTTCCCACTTAGAGAAGTTCCTTTAGCATTTGTTGTAGAGCTGGTTTAGTGGTGCTGAATTCTCTTAGCTTTTGCTTGTCTGTAAAGCTTTTGATTTCTCTGTTGAATCTGAATGAGATCCTTGCTGGGTAGAGTAATATTTGTTGTAGGTTTTTCCCTTTCATCACTTTAAGTATATCATGCCACTCCCTTCTGGCTTGTAGAGTTTCTGCTGAGAAATCAGCTGTTAACCTTATGGGAGTTCACTTGTATGTTATTTGTCATTTTTCCCTTGCTGCATTCAATAACTTTTCTTTGTCTTTAATTTTTGCCAATTTGATTACTATGTGTCTCCGCATGTTTCTCCTTGGGTTTATCCTGCCTGGGACTCTCTGTGCTTCCTGGACTTAGGTGGCTATTTCCTTTCCCATGTTAGGGAAGTTTTTGACTCTAATCTCTTCAAATATTTTCTCAGGTCCTTTCTCTCTCTCTTCTCCTCTGGGACCCCTATAATGTGGATGCTGTTGCATTTAATGTTGTCCCAGAGGTCTCTTAGGCTGCCTTCATTTCTTTTCATTCTTTTCTCTTTATTCTGTTCCACAGCAGTGAATTCCACCATTCTGTCTTCCAGGTCACTTATCTGTTCTTCTGTTTCAGTTATTCTGCTATTGATTCCTTCTAGTGTATTTTTCATTTCAGTTAGTGTATTGTTCATCTCTCTTTGTTTGTTCTTTAATTCTTCTAGATCTTTGTTAAACATTTCTTGCATCTTCTCGATCTTTGCCTCCATTCTTTTTCTGAGGTCCTGGATCATCTTCACTATCATTATTCTGAATTCTTTTTTCTGGAAGGTTGTCTATCTCCACTTCCTTTAGTTGTTTTTTCTGGGGTTTTATCTTGTTCCTTCATCTGGTACATAGCCCTCTGCCTTTTCATCTCATCTATCTTTCTGTGAATGTGGTTTTTGTTCCACAGGCTGCAAGATTGTAGTCCTTCTTGTTTCTGTTGTCTGCCCTCTTGTGGATGAGGCTATCTAAGAGGCTTGTGCAAGTTTCCTGATTGGAGGGACTGGTGGTGGGTAGAGCTGGCTGTTGCTTTGGTGAGCAGAGCACAGTGAAACTTTAGTCCACTTGTCTGTTGATGGGTGGGGCTGGGTTCCCTCCCTGTTGGTTGTTTGGCCTGAGGCAACCCAACACTGGAGCCTATCCAGGCTCTTTGGTGGGGCTAATTGTGGACTCTGGGAGGGCTCATATCAAGGAGTACTTCCCAGAACGTCTGCTGCCAGTGTCCTTGTCCTCACTGTGAGACACAGCCACACCCCACCTTTGCAGGAGACCCTCCAACACTAGCAGGTAGGTCTGGTTCAGTCTCCTATGGGGTCATTGCTCCTTCCCCTGGGTCCTGATGCACACACTACTTTGCGTGTGCCCTCCAAGAGTGGAGTCTCTGTTTCCCTCAGTCCTGTTGATGTCCTGCAATCAAATCCCGCTAACCTTCAACATCTGATTCTCTAGGAATTCCTCCTCCCGTTGCCAGACCCCCAGGTTGGGAAGCCTGATGTGGGGCTCAGAGTTCACTCCAATGTGTGGACTTCTGTGGTATAAGTGTTCTCCAGTTTGTGAGTCAGCCACCCAGCAGTTATGGGATTTGATTTTATTGTGATTGCACACCTCCTACCGTCTCAGTGTGACTTCTCCTTTGTCTTTGGATGTGGGGTATCTTTTTTGGTGAGTTCCAGCGTCTTCCTGTCAGTGATTATTCAGCAGTAGTTGTGATTCTGGTGTTCTCGCAAGAGGGAACCAGAGCACGTCCTTCTACTCCATCAGCTTGAACCAATATTTCTCTAGGCTGGAAGTCTGAAATCAGTGTGCCATCATGGTCAAGTTCTGGTGAGGCCTCTCTTACAGGTTTTGGATTTCTGATTTCTTATTGTGATCTTATTAATCTATTCTTAATAAAAAGGATAGTAATAACAAAATGTCTCTCAATGCAGATTCCCAATATGTGTTATGGTTTCCATTAAGCAATTTCATTGGGTAGTGTACAATGGTTTCTTTTATTATAGCCCAAATTCTATGGCCATCACAGACGGAATGTACCTCCACCTAAAAGTTGGTTCAGATACTGAGACTAATGACATCACATATAGCAAGAGGTTATGAAGATGTTTGTTGCTCACATAATGAGTATTTCTGGAGGAAGCATGGTGGGCCTCCCAAGCAAGTGCAAACATAGCTTGAAAAGCAAGGAAAGAAGACTGGTGTGTAGTTTTATGGTGCTTAGGTTGTGGAGCTGAGGGGAGGTTTCCAATGTGCAGGCAGGGGCTTAGGTGGCTTGAATCACCCACTGGCACGAGAAGAGGTTACCTTGTCCACATATGGGACAGAAGGGGAAGAGAGAGGGGTAAGCCTTAAAATCTGTTACCAGTCAGATGTCAAAAATGAAGACAGATTCTTTTCTACACTTTCCATAAAATTAATTTCCAGTAAATTAAAAAGAATCCAGATAGGAAGTTCATCAGTTTAATTTAGATGTCTGCAAATATTTTTAAAGTATGATTTGGGTTTCCATTATATTACTGAAACTTTGCAGTTCTCAATTGTATCAATTGTGAGTGATTTTCCTTGATATTTTACAAAGATGCTACTTCCTAAGCCTTATTTTGCCCTGCCTTTTCCCCAAGCTGTATAGGCTGATGACGTAGCTGCACTCACTGAGGCAAGATCACTGGGAAGCCACAAAGCTGGATCAGTGTTCACATGTCTTGAGTACAAGTGAAGTGTAAGTTATAGAAGGGTCCAAAAATGACAGGCATTTCACAAATACTGAATTTCTTTCCCTGTAGTCTTATGTCAGTACAAAGTTAATTTTCTTTTCCATTTAGCTCATTTATGGTTTGATGTAAGCCGCTGAACCATCTTCACCCCCGTATAGGGTTTTTCTTTTTGGTAATTGAAAACATTACTTAAAATTAAAAAAAAAAAACTATCTCAAAGAAATTTCTTACTGTTTTTATTATTTTAATATTATTTTACGCACAAATTCCTTGCTGTCCTAATGGGTGGAAGTCAATTCAGTCAGAAGAATGGAAGGCAGTTTTCCTATTTGAATCTAAAACATAGATGTTTTCATGATGTTATTGTTTCTAGAACAAGAGCTTAAACCTTTTTAGAGATAAGCAGTTCTAATTCTCTTCACTGATGTCAGTTACTGGTTAGAGAAAGATGTCCACTAAGATATTTGATGAAATAATTGATAACAAAAGAAAGGAAATAGAAGTAAAGGCTAGTTGTGGGGTTTATTTAAGTTACATAGGAGTTACACAGTCTTATCATTTATGTGCATAATTTGGTTTGATCTTATATAATGCGGCCTATTTAAACTGTATAAAAGATATCATATATAACAGAGAGAAGAGGAATCAAATAAGAGAAAATAGATTTAAAACATTTTATATCAATATTAGATGAGCACATAAATCAAAGCAAATACATGGCTTTTAAAATATATTTTTCTAGCACCTTATTTTTTAATTTTTAAATTTTTTATTGAAGTATAATTGATTTACAGTGTAGTGTTAGTTGCAGGTGTACAACAAAGTGATTCAGTTGTATATATATATATATTTCAGATTGTTTTCCTATGTAGGTTATTACAAAATATTGAGTATAGTTCCCTGTGCTATACAGTAGGTCCTTGTTGTTTATTTATTTTATATATAGTAGTGTGTATATGTTACTCCCAAATTTCTAGTTTATCTCTCCCCTCAACATTTCCCCTGTGATAATCATAAGTTTGATTTTTATGTCTGTGAGTCTGTTTCTGTTTTGGAAATAAGTTCATTTGCATCATTTTTTTTTTTTTTTAGATTCCACATATAACTGATACCATATGATATTTATCCTTGTCTGACTTACTTCACTTAGTATGATAATCTCTAGGTCCATCCATGTTGCTGCAAATTGCATTATTTCATTATTTTTTAATGACTGAGTAGTATTCCATTGTATATATGTACCACAGCTTCTTTATCCATTCATCTGTCAGTGGACATTTAGGTTGCTTCCATATCTTGGCTATTGTAAATAATGCTGCAATGAATATTGGAGACTAGTAACTTTATTAAAGTGACCTATAAGTCTTGTCATTGTCACCCACAATCAATGCTCATATAAAACAATGTGACAAGAATTCTTTCCACCTAGATTTTGGTTTCTAATTCAATTAATCACCAAATGTAAAGAGGAGAACAGTTGCCTGAATACAGTGAAGCAGGAAAGACCAAGATAAGCAGGAAAAACTTGATGCCAGAGAGCAAAAGTATTGTCACCAATATCTGAAAGAACCAAAGAGCTAGCTCAAAAGGGTTCTCCTTGGCCAAGTCATGAAGATGTCAGATTTCTAAAGAAAAACAAATTTTGTGAAAAGTTACAAGACCATAATGATACTGGAAAAGGACAAATAAAATGAGGTTTGTTAGAAAAAAATGGTATAAAACTTTCAAATAACATTAACAAAAAATGTCCATATTGATACATTCTAGCTCTATGTAGCCTAGTATTTGTATCACATATGTAGTACGTATGTTTTTGTGTAAACTGTGTTTTTATACAAATTTAGTAAAATTTGTAACCATTTTGCCACTTTCTGTATGTTTCATTTGTTTTAACATGTTTAAAGAGCAGTGAAGAGCTTATCAGTGATATTTCTAAATTGGATTTATTACACATACAGGTCTTGCTTAAGTGTTCAGAAAGTTTTCCCTCTCTGATTGTTAGGTTGACCTACTGGATATTTTTAGTATTTGAGAAAATCATATATATAGTGTTTGTAATTATAGTTTGAATTGCTTAGGAAAATACTATTAGGTAGATATTTCTAAGTATTCACATGATATTTAATAGAATAATTTTATTAATTCATTGAAATAGTGAAAGCAATTGTTTTCTTATGAACAAAAATTATATTTGCAAATTGGAGGCTTATATACACCCAAACAAATATAATATAATATAGAACACAGTAACTGTATTTTCTACTATCAAAATCCCCTTCAGAGACTTTAATCCCAAATTGTTGACATATACCAGACCACCTCACTTCTTATTATTTGTGGCTTTACATGATGCTATATATTCTTCATTATGCCAGACTGCATCTTTCTCAGGAGACTGTAATTACCTTGAGGACACTTGTCACAAATTTAACACAGTGTCAGGAACACCACAGGTTTTCCTCACTCTAAAATTTTGTCAGTCACCTAATAAGCTAGATAGATGTTGCCAAATTCAATGATCAATTTCAGTCTAAATGTACTTGAACTCTCAGTAGAGATTACCCCAGTTGTTCACTCCATCCTTCTTTAAACATCATCAGAACACCACATTTTCTTGCTTTTCTTACATCAGTGCCCACTCATTCTCATTTTCTAGTGCTAAACTGTCCTCTTCTTCAGATCTCTAAATGCCAAAGTTCGGGAATTCCCTAATAGTCCAGTGGTTAGGACTCCGTGCTTCCACTACAGGGGGCTCAGGTTCCCTGTTCAGGAAACTAAGATTCCACATGCCACATTGTGCAGCCAAAAAAAAAAAAAAAAAAAGTTGACGTTCTCCCAGGTTCACTCTTCATGGCAATCCCATGTTATTACTCTATGTCATATGGCTATCAGTTCCATATAGATATTTAGGATGCTCAGACTTATATCTCCAGTCTAGATATTTTCTATCATCTCTACCTGGATGTCTAATGAGCATCTCAAACATAATATATCCAAATAGAAATCTTGTTCGGCCACCCATCCAACACATTTCTCCTAATTTCTCCACATTTCCCCAAAGCAGACTATTCTTCCAGTTCCCAAGTCAAAACAAAATAGGCTTGATTCCTCACTTTCTTTACAATCCATGTAAAATTGGAAAGCAAGTCCTGCCTGCTCTATCTTTAGAAAAAATCTCCAATCCCACCACTTCTCTCTTCCTCCTCGGATACTAATGACTGGAGCCTCCTATTTAATTCCCACGGTTCTATTCCTAACCAGTTTCTGACTATTCTCCACAAAGCACTCAGAGAAATTTTTAAGTATGTAAACTAGATCATGTCTAGATGGACTGGAATCATGGAACTAAAATCCTCTGAATTCTATTATTAATTGCTGGATGAGTAGTCAAGTACATTATTAATATGCAAGGGTAAAAAAGCCCTTATCATGTCACACATACCCTCATATCTGGTCTGTGATTGTCTTTCAGTCTCGTGTATTGGTTGCTGCCTTTGTCCACTCTGCTCCAGGAACATTGGCCTCCTTACTGTTGTTTCTCCTTCAAAGAAAACTTCTTCCTGCTCACAGCATAATCTTTGTTATTTCCTCTGTGGTTATAAGGACACTGCTAGATTCCTGATCCTATAGACAAACATTTTTATTAGGTTGCTTACTCAGTCTTTCAGTGGATAAATAGAGGATAGATAGATAGATAGATAGATATAGTCTTCTATATCTATAGATAGTCATTTCTCACACATACAATTACCTGACATTTATTAATTTATTCACTATCCATGTTCCCCAACAAAAGTGTAAAACAGGGAATTTTTCTTTTAAGTTCTGTAACCCCAGAATACACCTTACTTGACACTTAGTAATTATTCAAGAAAATACTTGTCAAAGAAGCTGATTATGGTATAGAAGTTGATGATAAGGATAATTAAAATTAGAAAATTAGATTAGACTTTTTAGTAATTTTTCTAGGGAATAAATAACAAACAACAAAGAAACAAAAATGATTCATTATATGTGCCTCGGTCATCAGTTCAAACTTCTGAAATTCTTTTCAATTAGTATGTAACCATAATTCTAGCTGCCATTTATTGAATATGTGTTGTGTGTCAGATGTTATTCTGCAATATATACATAAATTGTCTTTCTTTAATTCTCACAAATTCCCATATGATGTATATATTTCTGTTTCCATCTTGTTGATAAGGAATGGAAACCTTAAAGAGATTAAATAACATTGCAAGTTCCACTCTTACTGGGTAAGAAAGCCTGGTTTTGAACTCAGGTCTCCAAGCTATAGTGCCCATGTCATTTGAACTCTGTATCCCATCATTTCAAAGAGAAAAAAAAAATGCCATGTAAAGTTCAAAGTAAGCACTGTCTAATAGAAATATAATGTGAGCTATATGTACAATTTTTAATTTTCATGTAGACATATTAAAAAGTAAGAAAAATAATTTTAATAATGTATTTCATTTAACATAGTATATAAAATATATTATTTCAGTAAGTAATAGTTATCAAAATTATTATTTGAATGTTTTTCACTTCTTTATACTAAGTTTTTGAAAGCTGGTTTGTATTTTATATGTACAGCATATCTCAATTTGAGTAGCTACATTCCAAAAGCTGCAAGTTGCATGTAGCTACCATACTGGACAATGCAGAGCTCTCCATTTAATTCAATAAAGTATATATTTAATGTCTTTACTTTTCTATACCTACAGTGTCCTGAATAGGTCTGCTTTTAAAATGCTTATTGTTAAAATCTAGGCATCACACGATACAATATGAACTAAAAAGGAAAATCAAAATTTCATTCTATAACTAATGAGAGCCTACTGTAGAGCACAGGAAACTCTACTCAATGCTCTGTGGTGACCTAAATGGGAAGGAAATCTAAAAAAGAGTGGATATATGTATACGTATAACTGATTTACATTGTTGCACTGCAGAAACTAACACAACATTGTAAAGCAATTTTACCCCAATGAAAATTAATTTAAAAAACTATTAGGGGGGCTTCCCTGGTGGCGCAGTGGTTGAGAATCTGCCTGCTAATACAGGGAACACGGGTTTGAGCCCTGGTCTGGGAAGATGGGGGGCTTCCCTGGTGGCGCAGTGGTTGAGAATCTGCCTGCTAATGCAGGGAACACGGGTTTGAGCCCTGGTCTGGGAAGATCCCACATGCCACGGAGCAACTGGGCCCGTGAGCCACAACTACTGAGCCTGCGCGTCTGGAGCCTGTGCTCCGCAACAAGAGAGGCCACGAGAGTGAGAGGCCCGCACACCGCGATGAAGAGTGGCCCCCGCTTGCCACAACTAGAGAAAGCCCTCGCACAGAAACGAAGACCCAACACAGCCATAAATAAATAAATAAAGCAAACTGTCAACAAGTAAAAATAAACACAATTATTAAAAAAACCCTGATTTTTCAGAGTAAGATACAAGAAAAATATTAAGAATTAATTGTAAACAAGTAAGCATAAATTAAAAAAAAAACTATTAGGTATAATATAAACTACAAGATATATTGTACAACATAGGGAAGGTAACCAATATTTTATAATAACTATACGTGGAGTATAACACTTAAAAATTGTGAATCACCATATTGTACACCTGTTAACATATAATATTACTGTACATCAATCATACTTCAATTAAAAAGAAATAAAAGAAGCACTCAAGCAAAAAAAAAAAATCATATTCAACTACATTGAAAACTCTGGCTCTCCTGATTTCTAGAGCAGAGATTAGCAGGGAGTTCCCTAATTTGTAAAGATACTCATCAGTTGTTTGATCAACTGTCTGTGTAGCAGGTGATTATGTTATATGACAGCATTTTTACTCCTGTTATGCCCAAGAGAGTGATACATTATTCAACAGTTTTGAGCAAGCATTTCTAATATTCCCCCTTACCTGTCATGATCTGACAGGAGAAAACTTGTGCTTCAGTACTCAGATTAAGGTATGAAAGTTAATCAGCTAATGTAACCCAACTAGGAAAAGAAAAGGAGGATACCACGATGATAACTTTTGCAGGCAAAATCCACCACAGACTATTAAAATTAGCGAACAAAAGTTTGAGGAACAGGATATTGGCATACTCTCAAAGTATCTCCTCAAGAAATTTACCCATTACAAATGAAAAATAGTAACTGTACAGATAAATGATCAAGTAATCAAGGCTACTATCATTAGTAATGAGACATCTCAACTTCATGTATGAGTTCAACCTAATAAGGAAAACACCAGCAGACAAAAATTCGAGAGTCATACTACCAAATACCTGATAACTGCTCTTCAAAAGTCTCAAGGTCATGATAGCAAAGGAAAAACTAAGGAATTGCCGCAAATTGAAGAGACTAAAGAGACATGAAAACCAAATGCAATGCAGAATCCTAGACCAGGGAAAGCACATTAGTGGGAAAACTAGTGAAATTCTAATAAAGTCTGATATTTATTTATTATTGGTACACCAATGTTATTTTTAATTAATTTCTTTATTGTATTATGTATAATGCAAGATGCTAAATTAGAAAAAGCTGGATGGCCAAGAGAATATGTAAACTCTGTATTATTTCTGTAACTTTTCTGTAAATATAAAACAACATCAAAATTTTTTTAAAAATTAAGGGAAAGATTTGCACAACTCATTGCTTTGTGCTCTTTTCATACAGTTGTTCTACACTTTGTCAATGCTTACCCATCACTGGAGAAAAATATTTAACTGAGTTTTAAAAGCATAGCTAATTATGTCATACTGTGTATGCAAAGTAATCCATTAACTGAATTTTTCACTTTTCAACTAGTTATTTACAGCTGTTTAACCTCAATCCAAGAGGGTGCTCTTAGGAGGTCGATGATAATTTTTTTCTGTTTTCAAATATTTGCAAACTCATACAACTCTTATCAACTAAATTCTCTTTGTTATGCCATACATCATACATTATGATGATATAAGGAGCTTTACAATATATCATCATGATATTTATTACATTTTCTTGAGCTTCCCATGGTAGAAAGACTTCTTTAAGTAGGTCATAAAACATACACTCAAAGTAAAGAGTAATTCCTACAATGTATTAGAAAAAGCTTGAATACTGTCCAATATAGGTAGGATTTAGGAAAAAAAAATCCGTCTCATGCTTCCTTCTTACTTTGTATACTAGGCAAAAAATTCTCCAATTTCAAAGAAAGAATGGCGTTTTCACACAATGGTATTTCTGTCTCCTGGAGCATTTCAGTGCCCAAGAAAAGGCAGATTTCAGGGACTTATTAACAACATCAATGTTGCTCACTGACAAATGGGTGTGAAGCACAGAAGCCCACTCAAATGAGTAGGGGAAACCTAGCTTTTCTCTCAAAAAGGCTTTTCAGAATGGGCAGAAGACCTAAATAGATATTTCCCCAAAGAAGAAATACAGATGGACAATAGGCACTTGGAAATATGCTCAACTTCACTTATTATTAGAGAAATGCAATTCAAAACTACAGTGAGGTATCACCTCACACCCGTCAGAATAGCCATATTTAGAAAGTCTACAAATAACAAATGCTGGAGAGGGTGTGGGGAAAAGGGAACCCTCCAACACTGTTGGTGGGAATGTATATTAGTGCAGCCACTATGGAAAGCAGTATGGAGGTTCCTCAGAAAACTAAAAATAGAGTTGCCATATGATCCAACAATCCCACTCCTGGGCATATATCCAGACAAAACTATAATTTCAAAAAGATACATGCACCCCTATGTTCATAGCAGCACTATTTACAATAGGAAAGACATGGAAAAAACCTAAATGTCCATCAATAGAAGAAAAAATAAAGATGTGATACATATATACAATGGAATACTCAGACATAAAATAGAATGAAATAATGCCATTTGCAACTACATGAATGGACCTAGAGATTATCATACTAAATGAAGTAAGTCAGAAAGATAAAGACAAACACCATATCACTTATATATCACTTATATGTGGAATCTAAAATATGACTCAAATGAACCTATCTATGAAACAGAAACAGACTCACAGACATAGAGAACAGACTGTGGTTGCCAAAGGGGAGAAGGTTGAGGGAGGAATGGAGTGGAAGGTTGGGATTAGCAGATGTAAGCTTTTATATATACAATGGATACACAACAAGGTCCTACTGTATAACACAGAGAACTATGTTCAATATCCTATGATAAACTGTAATGGAAAAGAATATTTAAAAAAAAAAGAATGTATATATATGTATAACTGAATCAGTTTGTTGTACAGCAGAAATTAATAGAACATTGTAAGTCAACTATACTTCAATAAAATTTTTTTTTAAAAAAGGGTTTTTTAGGATGAAATTATGCTGCTTGGTTCTACAAATCATTTTCTTTCTGTGGCACCAGGAATGTTTTCAGTAGGCTATGTGGTGTGAGCAATGGGAAATATAAATTAACCCCACGTTGGGGGTGCTTAACATCCAAAGGGATTCCCAGACCATTCTGGAAATCCCAGTAATCTGACTGCAGGCTTATCAGGCTCACCACAATTTTTATTCTAACCACAAAGTACCTGATCGGAAAGAGAGTATCTGGGGCTTGAATCTGAAGATTGAATTTGAGTAAAAACCAGGTTTCAGTAAATGAACTTTGTTCTATTTTTTTTCCCATGTAAATGTAAATGAGCCCTTTATAGAAGTCATGGTAAATGCACCATTTTAGAGTTTACAGAGAATGTTTATTTAAAATACTTAAACAACCCAGTCTGCAGGTTTGGCCTTCCCTCACAAAATAAACAGCCATCCATTAGATAACCATTAGTGCATGCAGGGGCTAAAAGAGCAAGGATTCCCATTAAGCAGGCTGAAACACATCCTTTATTTTTTTTTTTTTAACATCTTTATTAGGGTATAATTGCTTTACAATGGTGTGTTAGTTTCTGCTTTATAACAGAGTGAATCAGTTATACATATACATATGTTCCCATATCTCTTCCCTCTTTGTCTCCCTCCCTCCCACCCTCCCTATCCCACTCCTCCAGACAGCCACAAAGAACCGAGCCGGTTTCCCTGTGCCATGAGGCTGCTTCCCACTGGCTATCTACCTTACGTTTGTTAGTATATATATGTCCATGTCTCTCTCTCGCCCTAACACACCTCACCCTTCCCCCTCCCCATATCCTCAAGTCTGTTCTCCAGTAGGTCTGTGTCTTTATTCCTGTTTTACCCCTAGGTTCTTCATAACATTTTTTTTTCTTAAATTCCATATATATGTGTTAGCATACGGTATTTGTCCTTCTCTTTCTGACTTACTTCACTCTGTATGACAGACTCTAGATCTATCCACCTCATTACAAATAGCTCAATTTCGTTTCTTTTTATGGCTGAGTAATATTCCATTGTATATATGTGCCACATCTTCTTTATCCATTCATCCGACGACGGGCACTTAGGTTGTTTCCATCTCCGGGCTATTGTAAATAGAGCTGCAATGAACATTTTGGTACATGACTCTTTCTGAATTCTGGTTTCCTCAGGGTATATACCTAGTAGTGGGATTGCTGGGTCATATGGTAGTTCTATTTGTAGTTTTTTAAGGAACCTCCATACTGTTCTCCATAGTGGCTGAACCAATTCACATTCCCACCAGCAGTGCAAGAGTGTTCCCTTTTCTCCACACCCTCTCCAGCATTTATTGTTTCTAGATTTTTTGATGATGGCCATTCTGACTGGTGTGAGATGATATCTCATTGTAGTTTTGATTTGCATTTCTCTAATGATTAATGATGTTGAGCATTCTTTCATGTGTTTGTTGGCAGTCTGTATATCTTCTTTGGAGAAATGTCTATTTAGGTCTTCTGCCCATTTTTGGATTGGGTTGTTTATTTTTTTGTTATTGAGCTGCATGAGCTGCCTGTAAATTTTAGAGATTAATCCTTTGTCAGTTGATTCATTTGCAAATATTTTCTCCCATTCTGAGGGCTGTCTTTTGGTCTTGTTTATGGTTTCCTTTGCTGTGCAAAAGCTTTGAAGTTTCATTAGGTCCCATTTGTTTATTTTTGTTTTTATCTCCATTACTCTAGGAGATGGGTCAAGAAGGATCTTGCTGTGATTTATGTCATAGAGTGTTCTGCCTATGTTTTCCTCTAAGAGTTTGATAGTTTCTGGCCTTACATTTAGGTCTTTAATCCATTTTGAGCTTATTTTTGTGTATGGTGTTAGGGAGTGATCTAATCTCATACTTTTACATGTACCTGTCCAGTTTTCCCAGCACCACTTATTGAAGGGGCTGTCCTTTCTCCACTGTATATTCCTGCCACCTTTATCAAAGATAAGGTGACCATATGTGCATGGGTTTATCTCTGGGCTTTCTATCCTATTCCATTGATCTATCTTTCTGTTTTTGTGCCAGTACCATACTGTCTTGATTACTGTAGCTTTGTAGTATAGTCTGAAGTCAGGCAGCCTGATTCCTCCAGCTCCATTTTTTGTTCTCAAGATTGCTTTGGCTATTCGGGGTCTTTTGTGTTTCCATACAAATTGTGAAATTTTTTGTTCTAGTTCTGTGAAAAATGCCAGTGGTAGTTTGATAGGGATTGCATTGAATCTATAGATTGCTTTGGGGAGTAGAGTCATTTTCACAATGTTGATTCTTCCAATCCAAGAACATGGTATATCTCTCCATCTGTTTGTATCATCTTTAATTTCTTTCATCAGTGTCTTATAATTTTCTGCATACAGGTCTTTTGTCTCCTTAGGTAGGTTTATTCCTAGATATTTTATTCTTTTTGTTGCAATGGTAAATGGGAGTGTTTTCTTGATTTCACTTTCAGATTTTTCATCGTTAGTATATAGGAATGCCAGAGATTTCTGTGCATTAATTTTGTATCCTGCTACTTTACCAAATTCATTGATTAGCTCTAGTAGTTTTCTGGTAGCATCTTTAGGATTCTCTATGTATAGTATCATGTCATCTGCAAACAGTGACAGCTTTACTTCTTCTTTTCCGATTTGGATTCCTTTTATTTCCTTTTCTTCTCTGATTGCTGTGGCTAAAACTTCCAAAACTATGTTGAATAAGAGTGGTGAGAGTGGGCAACCTTGTCTTGTTCCTGACCTTAGTGGAAATGCTTTCAGTTTTTCGCCATTGAGGATGATGTTGGCTGTGGGCTTGTCATATACGGCCTTTATTATATTGAGGAAAGTTCCCTCTACACCTACTTTCTGCAGGGTTTTTATCATAAATGGGTGTTGAATTTTGTCAAAAGCTTTCTCTGCATCTATTGAGATGATCATATGGTTTTTCTCCTTCAATTTGTTAATATGGTTAATCACATTGATAGATTTGCGTATATTGAAGAATCCTTGCATTCCTGGAATAAACCCCACTTGATCATGGTGTATGATCCTTTTAATGTGCTGTTGGATTCTGTTTGCTAGTATTTTGTTGAGGATTTTTGCATCTATGTTCATCAGTGATATTGGCCTGTAGTTTTCTTTCTTTGTGACATCCTTGTCTGGTTTTGGTATCAAGGTGATGGTGGCCTCGTAGAATGAGTTTGGGAGTGTTCCTCCCTCTGCTATATTTTGGAAGAGTTTGAGAAGAATAGGTGTTAGCTCTTCTCTAAATGTTTGATAGAATTCGCCTGTGAAGCCATCTGGTCCTGGGCTTTTGTTTGTTGGAAGATTTTTAATCACAGTTTCAATTTCAGTGTTTGTGATTGGTCTGTTCATATTTTCTATTTCTTCCTGATTCAGTCTTGGCAGTTTGTGCATTTCTAAGAATTTGTCCATTTCTTCCAGATTGTCCATTTTATTGGCATAGAGTTGCTTGTAGTAATCCCTCATGATTTTTTTTATTTCTGCAGTGTCAGTTGTTACTTCTCCTTTTTCATTTCTGATTCTATTGATTTGAGTCTTCTCCCTTTTTTTCTTGATGAGTCTGGCTAATGGTTTATCTATTTTGTTTATCTTCTCAAAGAACCAGCTTTTAGTTTTATTGATCTTTGCTATTGTTTCCTTCATTTCTTTTTCATTTATTTCTGATCTGATTTTTATGATTTCTTTCCTTCTGCTAACTCTGGGGTTTTTTTGTTCTTCTTTCTCTAATTGCTTGAGGTGCAAGGTTAGGTTGTTTATTCGAGATGTTTCCTGCTTCTTAAGGTGGGCTTGTATTGCTATAAACTTCCCTCTTAGAACTGCTTTTGCTGCATCCCATAGGTTTTGGGTCGTTGTATCTCCATTGTCATTTGTTTCTAGGTATTTTTTAATTTCCTCTTTGATTTCTTCAGTGATCACTTCGTTATTAAGTAGTGTATTGTTTAGCCTCCATGTGTTTGTATTTTTTACAGCTCTTTTCCTATAATTGATATCTAGTCTCATGGCGTTGTGGTCGGAAAAGATACTTGATACAATTTCAATTTTCTTAAATTTACCAAGGCTTGATTTGTGACCCAAGATATGATCTATCCTGGAGAATGTTCCATGAGCACTTGAGAAAAATGTGTATTCTGTTGTTTTTGGATGGAGTGCCCTATAAATGTCAATTAAGTCCATCTTGTTTAATGTATCATTTAAAGCTTGTGTTTCCTTATTTATTTTCATTTTGGATGATCTGTCCATTGGTGAAAGTGGGGTGTTGAAGTCCCCTACTATGAATGTGTTACTGTCGATTTCCCCTTTTATGGCTGCTAGTTTTTGCCTTATGTATTGAGGTGCTCCTATGTTGGGTGCATAAATATTTACAATTGTTATATCTTCTTCTTGGATCGATCCCTTGATCATTATGTAGTGTCCTTCTTTGTCTCTTCTGATAGTCCTTATTTTAAAGTCTATTTTGTCTGATATGAGAATTGCTACTCCAGCTTTCTTTTGGTTTCCATTTGCATGGAATATCTTTTTCCATCCCCTTACTTTCAGTCTGTATGTGTCTCTAGGTCTGAAGTGGGTCTCTTGTAGACAGCATATATATGGGTCTTGTTTTTGTATCCATTCAGCCAATCTGTGTCTTTTGGTGGGAGCATTTAGTCCATTTACATTTAAGGTAATTATCGATATGTATGTTCCTATTCCCATTTTCTAAATTGTTTTGGGTTCGTTATTATAGGACTTTTCCTTCTCTTGTGTTTTTGTCTAGAGAAGTTCCTTTAGCATTTGTTGTAAAGCTGGTTTGGTGGTGCTGAACTCTCTCAGCTTTTGCTTGTCTGTAAAGGTTTTAATTTCTCCATCAAATCTGAATGAGATCCTTGCTGGGTAGAGTAATCTTGGTTGCAGGTTTTTCTCCTTCATCACTTTCAGTATGTCCTGCCACTCCCTTCTGGCTTGTAGAGTTTCTGCTGAGAGATCAGCTGTTAACCTTATGGGGATTCCCTTGTGTGTTATTTGTTGTTTTTCCCTTGCTGCTTTTAATATGCTTTCTTTGTATTTAGTTTTTGACAGTTTGATTAATATGTGTCTTGGCGTATTTCTCCTTGAATTTATCCTGTATGGGACTCTCTGTGCTTCCTGGACTTGATTAACGATTTCCTTTCCCATATTAGGGAAGTTTTCAACTATAATCTCTTCAAATATTTTCTCAGTCCCTTTCTTTTTCTCTTCTTCTTCTGGAACCCCTATAATTCGAATGTTGGTGCGTTTAATGTTGTCCCAGAGGTCTCTGAGACTGTCCTCAGTTCTTTTCATTCTTTTTTCTTTATTCTGCTCTGCAGTAGTTATTTCCACTATTTTATCTTCCAGGTCACTTATCCGTTCTTCTGCCTCATTTATTCTGCTATTGATCCCATCTAGAGTATTTTTCATTTCATTTATTGTGTTGTTCATCATTGTCTGTTTCATCTTTATTTCTTCTAGGTCCTTGTTAACTGCTTCTTGCATTTTGTCCATTCTATTTCCAAGATTTTGGATCATCTTTACTATCATTATTCTGAACTCTTTTTCAGGTAGACTGCCTATTTCCTCTTCATTTGTTAGGTCTGGTGGGTTTTTATCCTGCTCCTTCATCTGCTGTGTGTTTTTCTGTCTTCTCATTTTGCTTATCTTACTGTGATTGGGTTCACCTTTTTGCAGGCTGCAAGTTCGTAGCTCCCGTTGTTTTTGATGTCTGTCTCCAGTGGCTAAGGTTGGTTCAGTGGGTTGTGTAGGCTTCCTGGTGGAGGGGACTAGTGGCTGTGTTGTGGTGTATGAGGCTAGATCTTGTCTCTCTAGTGGGCAGGTCCACGTCTGGTGGTGTGTTTTGGGGTGTCTGTGGACTTATTATGATTTTAGGCAGCCTCTCTGCTAGTGGGTGGGGTTGTGTTCCTGTTTTGCTATATGGTTGGCATAGGTTGTCCAGCACTGTAGCTTGCTGGTCGTTGAGTGAAGCTGGGTGCTGGTGTTGAGATGGAGATCTCTGGGAGATTTTCGCCGTTTGATATTATGTGGGGCTGGGAGGTCTCTTCTTGACGAGTGTTCTGAAGTTGGCTCTCCCACCTCAGAGGCAGAGTCCTGACTCCTGGCTGGAGCAGCAAGAGCCTTTCATCCACTCGGCTCAGAATAAAAGGGAGAGAAAGTAGAGAGAATTAGTAGAAGTAGGAGGAAATAGGAAAGAAAGAAAGAAAGAAAGAAAGAAAGGAGGGAAGGAAGGAAGGAGGGAAGGAAGAAAGAAAGAAAGAAGAAAAGAAAGGAAGAAGGCAAGAAGGAAAGAAAGGAGGGAGGGAGGGAGGAGGGAAGGAAGGAAGGAATGAGGGAAGGAAGGAAAAAATACAGAAAGAAAGAAGATACAGTAAAATAAAATAAAGTATAATAAAGTTATTGAATTAAAAAAATAATTATTTAGAGAAAAAAAAAAAGGGAAGGATAGAACCTTAGGACAAATGGTGGAAGCAAAGTTATAGAGACAAAATCTTACATAGAAGCATACACATATACCCTCACAAAAAGAGGTAAAGTGGAAAAAATCATAAAACTTGCTCTCCAAGTCCACCTCCTCAATTTGGGACGATTCGTTGTCTCAAAAAGGGAAGGAAGGAAGGAAAGATAGAAAGAAGGTAAAGTATAATAGAGTTCTTTAAATTAAAATTAATTATTAAGAAAAAAATTTAAAAAAAAAAAAGATCGGATAGAACGCTGGGACAAATGGTGGAAGCAAACCTATACAGACAAGATCTCACACAGAAGCATACACATACACATTCACAAAAAGAGGAAAAGGGGAAAAAATCATAGATCTTGCTCTAGAAGTCCGCCTCCTCAATTTGGGATGATTCGCTGTCTATTCATGTATTCCACAGAGGCAGGGTACATCAAATTGATTGTGTAGCTTTAATCCGCTGTTTCTGAGGCTGCTGGGAGAGATTTCCCTTTTTCTTCTTTGTTCTCACAGCTCACAGGGGCTCAGCTTTCGATTTGGCCCTGCCTCTGCGTGTAGGTCGCTGGAGGGCGTCTGTTTTTTGCTCAGACAGGACGGGGTTAAAGGAGCCGCTGACTCGGGGGCTCTGGCGCACTCAGGCCGGGGGCAGGGAGGGGCACGGAGTGCGGGGCGGGCCTGCGGCGGCAGAAGTCGGCGTGACGTTGCAGCAGCCTGAGGCCCGCCGTGTGTTCTCCCTGAGAAATTGTCCCTGGGTCCCGGGAACCTGGCAGTGGCGGGCTGCACAGGCTCCCCGGAAGAGGGGTGGGGGCAGTGACCTGTGCTCGCACACAGGCCCCTTGGTGGCGGCAGCAGCAGCCTTAGCGTCTCCCGCCCGTCTCTGGTTTCCGAGCTTTTAGCCGCGGCTCGCGCCCGTCTCTGGAGCTCCTTTAGGCAGCGCTCTTAAAACCCCTCTCCTCGCGCACCAGGAAACACAGAGGCAAGAAAAGGTCTCTTGCCTCTTGGGTAGGTCCAGACTTTTCCCCGGACTCCCTCCCGGCTAGCCGTGGCGCACTAACCCCTTCGGGCTATGTTCAAGCCGCCAACCCCAGTCCTCTCCCTGAGCTCCGACCGAAACCGAAACCGAGCCTCAGCTCGCAGCCCCGCCCGCCCCCGGCGGGTGAGCACACGAGCCTCTCGGGCTGGTGAGCGCCGGTCGGCGCCGATCCTCTGTGCGGGAATCTCTCCGCTTTGCCCTCCGCGCCCCTGTTGCTGTGCTGTCCTCCGCGGCTCCGAAGCTCCCCGCTCCGCCTCCCGCAATCCGCGAAGGGGCTTCCTAGTGTGTGGAGACCTTTCCTCCTTCACAGCTCCCTCCCACTGGTGCATGTACTGTCCCTATTCTTTTGTCTCTGTTTTTAATTAATTATTTTTTTTTCTTTTGCCCTACCCAGATACGTGGGGAGTTTCTTGCCTTTTGGGAGGTCTGAGGTCTTCTGCCAGCATTCAGTAGGTGTTCTGTAGGAGTTGTTCCACATGTAGATGTATTTCTGGTGTATTTGTGGGGAGGAAGGTGATCTCCGCGTCTTACTCCTCCGCCATCTTTCCACCGCTCCCATCCTTTTAATTATGAAGTCAGAATAATGCAGTGGGTGGGATTCAGTACTTAATTATTAGGATATCTTGATGTCCTTTTCTATTTATTGCTTGAATGTATAAATGTGATGCTTCTAAATTGTTGATTTTTTTTACTTTTGGAGAAGTTAATTTTAAGGAGATAAGAGACACAGGTTTTTTTGTTTGTTTGTTTGTTTGTTTTTTACGTTATGGATTATTTCAGGATACTGAATATAGTTCTCTGTGGTAAACAATAAGAATGTTGTTTATTCATTCTATGTATGATTGTTTGCATCGGCTAGTCCCAAACTCCCAATCCAACCTTCCTCCTACCCTCCTACCTGCCTTGGCAACTACAGGTCTGTTCTTTATGTGTTTCATAGATAAGTTCATTTGTGTCATATTTTAAATTTCACATATAAATGATATCATATGGTATTTGTCCTTCTCTTTCTAACTTACTTCGCTTAGTATGATAATATCTATGTCCAACCATGTAGCTGCAAATGGCATTATTTCATTCTATTTAATAGATGAGTAGTATTCCATTGTATACATGTACCACATCTTCTTTATTTATTCTTCTATCAGTGGACATTTAGGTTGTTTCCATGTCTTGGCTATGTAAATAGTGCTGCTATGAACACTGTGGTGCATGTATCTTTTTGAATTATACTTTTGTTCAGATATTTGCCCAACAGTGGGATTGCCGGATCATGTGGAAACTCTATTTTTAGTTGTTTTAGGGACCTCCAAACTACTTTGCATAGTGGCTGCACTAATATACGTTCCCACCAAGAGTGTAAGAGGGTTCCCTTTTCCCCACACCCTCTCCAGCATTTGTTATTTGTTGACTTTTTAATCATGACCATTCTGACCAGTGTGAGGTGATATCTCACTGTAGTTTTGATTTGCATTTCTCTGATAGTTAACAATGTTAGGCTTCTTTTCACGTGCCTATTGGCCATCTGTATGTCTACTTTGGAGAAATGAGACACAGGTTTTACTTGGTTTCATAATCAGTGCTTAAAGCTACTAATCATTCCCACTGGCTTAAGTCTATAGCTAAATAAGCAGACTGTAGTGAAATATTGAGACATTTTATCCTCTAATTCCAGAGGATCAATCAGGATTATTTGCATTCAGTCCTCCCCTTCTCATATACAACATTTATTTTAGGTATTATTTCTCACTCAATGATCTTCTCTGAACAATCATCTCAGTGTCTACTGTTTCATAGTTGGTTCATTCCTTCTTTTTAGAGCTGAATTAATATTTCTCTGTCTGCCTGTGTCAGTTTATTTATCCATTCACTTACTGAAGGACATCTTGTTTGGTTTCAAATTTTGGCGATTATGAATAAAGTTGTGATAAACGTGTGTGCGGGTTTTTGTGTGAATCTAAGTTTTCAACTCCTTTAGGTAAATACCAAGAAGAACAACTGCTGGATCACATGGAAAGAGTATGCTTAGTTTTGTATGAAACTGCTAAATTGTCTTCCAAAGTGGCTGCACCATTTTGATTTCACATCAGCAATGAATGAGTGTTCCTGTCCTCATCTTAGCCAACATTTGATGTTGGTATTCTGGATTTTAGCCATAGAAATAGGTGTGTAGTTGTATCTCATTGCTTTAGTTTGTGTTTTCCCTGATGACATATGATGTGAAGTATCTTTTCATATGTTTATTTTCCATCTGCATATTTTCTTTAGTGAGGGGTCTATTAAGATATCTGTTAATGTCTTTGACTCATTTTAAAACTAGGTTTTATTTTCTTTTCAAAATATAGTGGACTTGCTTATTTTATTTGGGTATTAAAATATTGAATGTGGGCTATGAGTTATCTGTTTTCCTCTCGTTGAAATTTTACCTCCTTAAAAAGCAAGGTTCCAGATATATACAGCTATAATTTCAGGTGTCAGTTTCATGTTCTTCTCAACAGACATCACTGAAAAATAATAATAATAATAACTAAAATTCTGGTGTTTTAATTTTAATGAAATGTACTTCAATTCCAAATTTTAAAATGAATCATTTTTAATCATTTTGTTAGCATGTTATTAATTCACCATTTCCTTGATTTGCTTGTTTACAGCCCTTGGGTCACTACAAAGAAGCAATTTTTGGACTTCATTTTTTTCATCTTTCACATATGACAACAATTGTCATGCATGTTTAGCAGCAAATTTGTTTTAGTTAATAGCCCTCTCATGGTGATGGCCATATTTTAGGACCAAAACAATCTTGCTGGATACTGAATGTAATTAACAGAATTTCCAGTTTCTCCACCAAGATAGAGAAGGTTGTTCACTTCATCAGTTTTCCCAAAGCATCCATCTTCTGGGCACAATATCAATCAGAAGACAAGAGAAGCAGAGGAAACATTTTTACTGCATAACTGCAAGAGTCAAGGACATCACATTCTCTTTAGATACAGACTCACCTCAATAATGATTGTTCAGGTAATGACTTTTCACCATAATTGCTCTTTAAAAATGGTATTTTGATGCTACAGTTTCAGGCAAAATTACACTCACTCATTTGACACAATAGACAGATGACATCACATGGAATAAATTAGGTCAGCGTGCTGTGTTTAGATCAACACCAAGAGTGGTGCTTTGCATATACACATTAAGAGGAAACAATGAAGAGGAATCATCCTCCACAGCTCTTCAGGCTGTTGTGTGTGTGTCCTATTTCCATGTGTTTTGAGCCCTTTGCTAAAAGGTTTAGCACTTGATTAAATCAAGTTAAACTAAACTAAAGATCTTCTTCTGTGTCTTAATTTTAAGTTTCAATTTGAATGTGAGAAGATCATCAGCTTTAGAAAGGTTCAAATATTAGTGAAAATAATGGTACAGAAATAATGGGCCTTCCAAACAATGACTCCCTGGAACTCCCTTTCAACTACTGCCATCCACTCTCAAGTCTTCATTTCATATTTTGACAAGTACAATAAATCTTTATTTCATTATACTTTATGTATATACTATTTGTGTACTTTAAAATTGCTGTTTATTACTTATGTCAACTGTTTTCATTGGTCATTTGATATATTTTTATCTGTGATACATTTATGCATATTTTTGTCTTGGAATAGAATATATCAGTTTTCCTATAAAATCAATGAAAAAATATATTGTTTTCATTCCATGTATTTGCACTTAAAATCAGGGTCTTCAGGAAGACATAAAAGTCAGTGAGAGGGAAATAGGTAAACCAAGCAGAAAGAGAAAGAAGGTAGGAAAAAAATATCTGAAATACCAACCCATTTCCTATAGGTGTGCCCTATTTTCCTTAGGGCCTCAGTACCTCTTATTCTTGCTGGCTGTTAAAAAAAAATAGACTTGAGTTATAGGAAACACAGTTTTTAATGTTTATGAAGGACCTGCACTCTGGAAGCATATTATTGAAGCCCTTGGCAAGCACAATATTCTGATGTTAAACATAGCATGGAGGTGATGAAGATTAAATTTGTGCAGAAGCTGATGACTTTGTCAATAGGTTCCCAGGTCTCACACCTGTGTTGTAGGTCTAAAATTAAAGTTGTGGTAGGTGATATTATTACTGAGTTGTTCTGAAAGACATCACTTACTCCATATAATTGAAACAGAGTGTATTCCTACAAACATTAACATGTCATAAATCATATGGGTTTTGGAAAACTACTGGCTTTCAACAGAGTTTTATTTAATGAAAATTAACACAATAAAATGTCTTTATTGCAGGAATCATGCTGCAATGGAACCCCTTCAAAACACATGTCTTTCATTTTTTTCTTGAAAGACTAAAACATCTTGCCAAAATAAGATAGGCAAAAAAGAAAAAAAAGTTTGATTATTTAACATTCCATGATTTGTAATGGATGGAGTATTAGAGAATAACAGTGATGAATACCAGAATTGATCTCATGTCACCAACTTAAGACTTTATTTTTGGTAGCATTTTACAGTGAAATGTGGTAAAGGTAGCCAAAGTGTTAGACCAGAAATGAGGGGGTGGAGAAAAAAATCCAATTTTGTTCCATAAGAATTGTGAATTGGGAACAGTCTTTTAAAATGTTACTTCAGCTGAGACTTTCTGATGAGTAGGAGGTCTGAGTAATTTGCTTTCAAAAGTAGTCATTTGAAATTGCTGGCTATTTTTTTGAGAGCTAACGAGAGCAGGTAACATGTAGCATACTTTTAAAAGGAATCACTTAAAACTAACAGTTCCTTCTAAAATGACATCCTTGTTCAACCAAACTCCCAGCAGAGAATTACCACTTGTGTACATTTATATTAGGCAGGTTTAGGCTGAAAGCATATTAAATGAGACATTTGCAAGATCTTCAGAAAATTAATTTATACTGAACTTGGCATGACAACAAGAGAGGGAGTATTCTCATAGATTTTTGGCATGCTTAAACACTAGACATGACGTTTGTGGAAATGTAATTAAGTGCGTAAAATATACATCATAATAGTACAGTTGGCAGGAAAGGGGAAAAAAGCCTCTATTAAAAAAGTGAAAGCATATAATGTAAGGGCAGCTATCAAATGTGAGCATCTTGAGCTTTGCAATTTATTATTATTGATGGCATATTTTCTTTACTAGCATGAGCAAAGTGAGAATCATTTTTTGAACATAAAACTGAATATATTATTTATCCTGTGACAATGAACATTACTGTAAACATAATTTTTAAAATTAGCTGACAAAAACTGACCTATATTTACATATTATCCATAATATCTAATAGCCCAACACTAACTTAGGCACTATGCCATTGAGACTCACTTATCCATCTCTCACAGCTACTTATCATAGTTGTCTTCTAGAATCCCAGGTGGATTTGCTAACTTGTTCAAAATGGTGCAGATGGAACAAAACACCTTCTGCTACTCCCAACTCTAAAGCCTAACTCCAGTCTAAGAAGATGGAAATCCAAATGGAGAAACCTTCATCAGTCTACAGCAACTTCCATGGATCCAGGGAAGGAGAAGATTGCACCTACCTTAAAATCAAGAACTCAGTTCATACAGAGGGAAGTAAGTCAGAAAGAGAAAAACAAATACCGTATGCTAACACATATATATGGAATCTAAAAAAAAAAAAAAAAAGTTCTGAAGTACCTAGGGGCAGGACAGAAATAAAGATGCAAATGTA
Source organism: Lipotes vexillifer (assembly GCF_000442215.2). Classification (NCBI taxonomy): domain Eukaryota; kingdom Metazoa; phylum Chordata; class Mammalia; order Artiodactyla; family Lipotidae; genus Lipotes; species Lipotes vexillifer. The sequence goes on along the minus strand of NW_006798482.1, from coordinate 315,622 downwards.
GAGAATGGACTTGAGGACATGGGGAGGGGGAAGGGTAAGCTGGGACGAAGTGAGAGAGTGGCACGGACATATATACACTACCAAGTGTAAAATAGATAGCTAGTGGGAAGCAGCTGCATAGCACAGGGAGATCAGTTCCGTGCTGTGTGACACCTAGAGGGGTTGGATAAGGGGGGTGGGAGGGAGATACAAGAGGGAGGGGATATGGGTATATATGTGTATGTATAGCTGATTCACTTTGTTACACAGCAGAAACTAACACAACATTGTAAAGCAATTATACTCCAATAAAGATGTTTAAAAAAAAAAAGAGTTCACTATGCCTAAGAAGCGGAGTTTAAGGGTAGATAAGCAATTTAAGCAGAGTTTAAGGGTGAGGGTGAAGGGTAGAATATCTATCTTTGAGGTGGAACTATCACTGGAAACTATTAAGCAAGCCTATGCCTATATTTATTGTAAACTCATTTGATTTACTTTTGACTTCCTGTAGTTATATGCACCAAATGTTTGTTTTGATCCCAGTTTTGAAGATCTGTTCTCCTCTCCTTGTTTAGGACACTCTAGCATTACATTTGACAAGAGGAGGGATCCACTAAAGCTTCAAAGAGACGTATGGTTGGAGGAATCTCTCATATCCTGTTCCTTAAATGTCCATCTGTCTATTCCATAGCTTGCTGCCTCAGCTTCAAGGGCAAATGGGACTATAAAATCTCTAGTCCAACACTAGTAACCAGACGTATAGTTATGCTTATGGTCAAACTATAGCCTCAGTCTCCAATTTGAATTATTAGGTTACAATCTCATTTTTGAGATGCTTTTCACTACAGTCCACATGTATTATTTTGACATTGCATAATTAAATAACTTCAGAACTTACTGGTGTTAAAAACAAAATTTAATGACATAAATTTAAAATATTTCATTGGCTTTATTCAATGATTCATGAATCAGAAAGCACCCAGTAGGAAGGAACTCTGAGGAGCTGTACAAAATGAAAGACTTTTAGAGGTAGAAGGGAACAGGAATAAGGAAGTTATACTAGATGAAAAAGCAAATTGGTTATGGCAAGGTCACTTTCCTTTAGAGGATGGTCAGAGTCTAGCAGGCAGGCTACATAACTAGTGCTGATTAGGCAATTCTTGATTGAACGGTTTAAGATTCCATTTTTGGAAGAGCTGTAACTGTAATCAAGTCTTGGTTTGGTGATGTGGAGCTTAGAGTAAGTGACTCCATTTTAGAGCTGCTGTCTTATTTTTAACAGTGGCTTAAGCATTAAGCATTTTGTTGGTTCAAGAGTGTGTGTATCAGCTAACTGCTTCTGGTCTAGGCTGAGATGTGTCTGAAGCTGCAGTGTTGGTTGGTCTAGGCTGTCCTCAGCTAAGATGGCTTCTCACTGCCCCATGTCACCCCTCCCCCTCCAACAAGCTAGGTGGAAATGAAATTTTTATAGGTTTTTGGATCAGCAATCTAGCAACTTCTATTAAAATTAAATATGTCTAAACACTTAAAATGAGCAATGGCATTATTAGAATACCATCACATAGACAAAGGAAATGAGAGGACACCAAACTATGAGGGCAAACTTAAGAATTTTCTGGCATCAAAAACTTTGAGTTTACTATTCGTACACTTTCAATAAAGAAATGAATAAAGGATACACTCAGGAAAGAAGAAACAAAATGGAAGGAAAAAGGAGGGTAGAAGAAAGAATGGTTGTCAAAGACATTTGTTAAATTAATTAAAAAATTGACTATTGGAAAACAGTTTAAAGTAATGACAGATTTGATGATTATTAAAACAAGGTGGAGCTAAAATTCTAGAAGTACAAGTTATCAAAAAATTTCCTTAAAAAATGCTTAAGAAAATTCTACAAAATGTGCCCCAACATAAAAGGGCATTAATTTTTGTAAAAGAAAGATATGATATCCAGGAAAGCTGAGATGCAACCACAATAGCTGAAAGAAATTTTTGTTTTGCTAGTAAGAAGAGATCTTAGAATGACAGCTTTATATATGTACAACATGTTCACAATACCATGTAAGACACAAGGGTGATAGGAGTTAAAGAATTATAAAATTCCTATAATATTCAGAAGACAAAAATTTTTATTATTTTTAAATTTTGTTTAGAAAAAATTCATGTTAAGAATTAAGGTGAGGGCTTCTCTGGTGGCTCAGGGGTTGAGACTCCGCCTGCCGATGCAGGGGACATGGGTTCGTGCCCTGGTCCGGGAGGATCCCACATGCCGTGGAGCAGCTGGGTCCGTGAGCCATGGCCGCTGAGCCTGCGTGTCTGGAGGGAGAGGCCACAACAGTGAGAGGCCCGAGTACCACAAAAAAACAAACAACAAAAAACAACAACAACAACAAAAAAACAAGCAAAGAATTAAGGTGAGTTAAGGGTGAAAGATGTCAGTGAGAATGGCAAACTAAGGACCTCCAAAAATTACACCCTTCATAAAATCAATGATAAACTGGCAAAGTTGTCAGGATCTTATTTTTTCAGAACTCTGAAAATTAACGAAAGGACTGCAGCAATCCAGAGAGTTTTAAAGAAAAACAGCTGAATCCATGTAAGAAGAGAGAGATTTGTGGTCTTTTAACTTACCCTAGTCGCATTTCTCACACTCCAACTTATAGTAGCTTGAAAAAACAAGTTCACATTCCCAATACTGATGGGGGCAGAACAGAGCTGCAACTCTTTCAAATTCTCATTCCCAGAGAATTATCATTATTTAACCTGTCTAATGGTTCCCTGAAAGACCTCACTTGAAAAGATCATCTTTATCTAACCTGATTAAGTGCTCACCTCATGTTAAAAGCTCCTCTTTGGGGGACATTTATCAAAAACATTTACAGGCAAATATTTTAATGTCATGGCTGCCTGAGGCAATGGATAACATTTGGGGTAAACCAGAGACTAATGAAAAAGCTTAAAAGGAAAATCTGAGGAATGACATGTCCATAGTGGCTTTGAAATGCTTTGCCATATGCCTGGGAATCTAGAAGCCTATGCACACATGTAAAGCTGTGTGCATGCTCAGGAAGAAATTAAAGAAATATCCATTGCCTTTTTTGCAGAAATGGACTGCTGATACTTAAAAAAATATGGAAATACAAGGGACACAGAATTGTATCTTGAAAAATAACAAAGTTGGAGGACTCAACCCTTTTTGATTTCAAAACTTACTACAAAGCTACAGTAATCAAGTGTGTGTGGTATTAGAACAGACATATAAATTAATGGAACAGAATTGAGAATACAGAAATAAACCCCTACATTTATCATTAATTGATTTTTGACAATAGTGCCAAGAGTATATAATGGGGAAATAATAGTCTTTTCAACAAATAGTGCTGAGACATCTGGTTATCCACATGAAAAAATGAATTTGGAGCCCTAACTCACACCATATACAAAAATTAACTCAGAATGGATCAAAGACTTAAATGTAAGAGCTGATACCATAAGACTCCTAGAAGAAAATATAGGTGTATATATTCATGACTTTAGATTAGGCAAAGCTTTCTTATATGACCCTGAAAGCACAAGCAACCTGCCTTAGTCTGTTCAGGCTGCTGTAATAAAATGCCACAAACTGGGTAGCTTATAAACAACAGAAATTTATTTCTCACAGTTCTGGATGCTGAGAAGTCTAAGATCATAGCTCTGGCAGATTCAGTGTGGTGGCTGGTGAAAGTTCACTTCCTGGTTCATATGTGGTGTCTTCTTGCTATGTACTCACATGGTGAAAATAGCTAGAGATCTCTGTGGGTCTCTTTTCTAAGACACAGATTCCATTCATGAGGGCTCCACCCTCATGACTTAAGTACTTTACAAAGGCCCCATCTCCTAAAACCATCATCTTTGGGGGGTTAGTATTTCAACAGATTAATATGGCAGGGGGAGGGGATACACACATTTGGAGTACAACACAACCAAAAAAAGGAGATAAATTGGACTTTATCATTTTAAAACTTTTGAGTATCAAAAAACACTATCAAGAAAGTGAAATAATCCACAGAATGAGAGAAAATATTTGCAAATCATATGTCTGATAAGTTTCTAAAATCCAGAATATATAATGAAGATGTACAACTCAACAATAAAAATGAAAATTACCCAATTAAAAAGTGAGCAAAGGACTTGAATAGACATTTCTCCAAAGAAGATATACAAATGGCCAATAAGTACATAAAAAGATAATCAACATCATTAGTCATCAAGTAAATGCAAATCAAAACCACAATGAAATACCACTTCACAAACTGTAGGATGGGGGCTTCCCTGGTGGCACAGTCGTTGAGAGTCCGCCTGTTGATGCAGGGGACACGGGTTCGTGCCCCGGTCCGGGAAGATCCCACATGCTGTGGAGAGGCTGGGACCGTGAGCCATGGCCGCTGAGCCTGTGCATCCGGAGCCTGTGCTCCACAACGGGAGAGGCCACAACAGTGAGAGGCCCGCGTACCACAGAAAAAAAAGAAAAAAAAAAAACCTGTAGGATGACTGCAATAAAAAACACAGATAATAAAAAGTGTTAATGAAGATGTGGAGAAATTGGATCCTCATACATTACTGATGGGAATGTCACATGGTGTGGCTGTAGAAAATAATTTGGCAGTTCCTCAACAAGTTAAACCATGCAGCCAGGCAAGTTCACTCCTAGGTGTATACTAAGGGAACTGAAAACATATGCTCACATAAAAACCTATACACCAATCTTTACAACAGCATCATTCACAATAGCAAAAGATGGAAACAGCCCAAAAGCCCATCAGCTGATGAATGGGTAATATAATATACTCATACAATGGAATATCTTTCAGACAAAAAGAGGACTAGGGCACTGTTGCAATCTACATCATTGATGAAGCTTGAAAACATTAGAGTAAGCTAGATCCAAGAAAACTATCAATTGTATAATTCCACTTATATAAAATGTTCAGAACCGGCAAATCCATAGAGACAGATAATAGATTAGTGGCTGCCAGGAGCTCCAGGGAGAGGAATGGAGAGCTGGGGAGCAAATGTGACAGATGCAAGGCTTCTTTAAAGATGATGAAAATGTTTTGGATTACGTAGTTGCAATGATTTTACAGCCTTGCGGTTATACTAAAAGCCACTGAATTGAACATTTTAAAATAGTGAATTTTATATGTGAATTGTATCTCAATTAAAAAAATTAAGGCCATTACTAAGATAATAGAAATAGAATGTATAACTTTAAAACCAATTGAAGCTAGAATATAATATGATCCACTTGAAATCAGTAAAGATGAAAAAGAAAGAAAAAAGAAAATTTCTAAGAAGAAAGAACAACAAAAAACATGTAGAACTGATCTAAATGTATCAACAATGACATCAGGTATAGATATTGGAAAATTATGTCCTAGGTCAGAGCCTTGCAGCCTGATTTTGTACAAACTAAGAAGGAAGAATGGACTTTGCATTTTTAGAGTTACCAAAAAGAATGATGAAAGAGGTGGGGGAGCAGCAGCTGCTGAAACCATGGTCCTCAAAGCCTAAAATATTCAGGGAGACCCACTATAGAAAAAGTTTAATTGATAACTTAGCTTTCAAAGATGACATTTTAAAGTTAAACACAAAATCTAAAAAAGTATAAAACCAAAATTATCCTTGTCAAATATCACCTGCCAATTTCAGAAGAGCTTCTGGGAACTGCCTATCTCAATGTGTCATTCCCTGTTTCCAGATTAAAGATTGCCACAAGTGGCACTGGCTTGATGTTTGGAAGGCAGAAGGAAGGTCAATATCTTCTTCAGCTTCAGCCTTCTCAGGAACAGGCCTAGAGAGTAGGTAGTGGATCTGCCAGAGACTCTCAACAGTCATAGTCATTCCCGGTGAACTTTTGGGGACTGCCTACTTTGGTGCTTTAGTTAAGGTCCTCAGGGATTTTTTTCTCCAAAATTCCTGCT
>NW_006798482.1:286646-309592 GCF_000442215.2 Lipotes vexillifer | reverse complement strand
CCTGCTGCTTCTAAAACTTCATTTCTCTATACCATCCTATGTATATGATAATCTCTTGATATTTGGGCTTAGAACTTGCACACCATCATTTTTTGTCACATTCTATTTGTCAAGTGAGTGAAAAAGGTGGGGTGTTAGTTTGTGAAGAGTGTCTGACAGGAGAAATGGCTCATCATTAAAGAGATGCAGCCCAATGATGGAAACTTCACAGAAGAAACCAAAATAGATACCCCTGCTTCCCTCTCTCTTTATCTCTTGATACTGCTCCCATTGGGTAAACTAAACAGGAAAATATGCCCATCAAATCAGCCTCAATTAAGAGGGTAGAAAAAGATGGAGAATAGACCCAGAAGGGAAATAGAAGCCATCCTGCACAGTTATCAACCTAAATCGTTAATTCATGCATGAAAAGAAACACAGTCTTACTGGTAATTGGAGAAATATAGATTAAAGCAATAATCTACCAACTCATAGCCTTAAGAAATAGTAGTAATAAATTTGAGAATCTCAAGCATCAGCAAAGATGCTGAAAACAGTAATGCATGTTAATAGCTGGCTGGAGTGCTATTTGCTATCCCCACTTTATAGGATAAATCAGCAATATCTAAGTTGATGGTCCACCCACCCTATGGTCCAGCAATTCTATTATTGGGCATCAGCCATGGAGAGATGTTAACACATATTCAATGATTTGCAATACCAAAACAAACAAAAATAAAAAACACTCACAGTCCCTTAGAAGGGGATTAGAGGAATAAACTCATTTCAAATAAAATAATCGATAACATTTAAAAGATATAGACTAAAGTCTCAAATATCAGTAATGATAAATCTTTCAAAAACATCATGTTATGTAAAGAAAGCAAGGTGCCAAATAACAAGTAATTAGCAATAAGTAAGATAAAATGTATACAATATATATAAATTTAGATAGCACAACTTCTTGGGAGGGACTCTTTAAAAGCAGAGCCTGAGACAAGGATTGTGGTATATGTGACCTACTGCAGGATGGCTCACAGAAGGGCAGGGAGGAAAGCAGGACAGAACAGAGGAAAGAGTAAAGCAAGGTTGTGGGCTTGGCTGGAATCTCATCTCAGCCTGATCCCAAGACGAGCTCTGGAAAATAAATTGTACCACAGCACTGGTCTCATCTTGAGGTAACAGGGTGATTGCTTCTCTTCTTCAACTCCCTACCCTGGACACATACACTTACCAGTCAATCACTGGCCACGGGCTGACCTGTGGGAGGCATTCTCCCAATGGAACATCTTCCATGCAGCCCAGGACAATCCTTCAGAGAACAAGACAGCTGAGAGCAATTAGTAGCCCAAACTCACTGCAGCTGGAATATGAGGGCACCAGCAGTGAAAGGGGTCTGGCAGGGGTATGACAGTGTCCACTGTACACATGAAACAATGGTGTATGTTTTATGGCCTTACTGGGTAATATAATTACAAACATTTGCATAGAAATAAAAAACAATACTCATTTCAAAATAGCAATTTCCTCGAATAAGGGATGGAAGAAGGAAAGGAAAATGACTCAAATGCTGGCCTTATGCTATGTTTGCATTATTTTACTTCTTTATAAAAAATAGCCTGAAGTAATAAAACCGTTAACATTTAAATATTGGTGTAAGTACATGGCTATTTGCAAACTTTAAAACTGAAAATAATATATACAGCCAAAAATTAGTAGTAAAATATGTAGATTTAAAAATAATAATAGTGGTTCTTGTATATTTTGATTTAATTTACACCAATGGTAAAAAATATATCTTTTCTAAATTATAGGTAAAACTAGAAATTACTCAGTTTGTGTAATTTTTATCCTGTCAATTTCATTCATCAAAAAATCATACTTTTAATTGTAAAAGGTATTTATAAGTTTATTTAGTTCATATAGTATCTCTCTTTATGTTTTAATCTGACAATTTATGTGAAGATATGAGAGAGAAAACATTATAATTTCTGGGATAACACTTACCAAATTTTGAAATGTAATATATCTGGATTGTGGGATTTGGAATAGTTTATTAACTTCTTCTTTATAAGTTTATTAATTGCTTTCATTTTTATAATAGCCATTGCCTCATTTCTACAGAAACAACAAAGTCACTCTTAAAAATAAAGAAAAATATGTATCTTCCTTAGTAATAAGAGCATTACAAAGTCAACAACTCCTTGATGTTATTTTACACCTGATATATTTGCCAAAATTAAAATAAAAGAAATATCCAAAATTGGCAGCATTTTTTAAAACTTGGTACAATGATGTATTGCTAATGGCAGTATAAACCATTATAATTCTATTTAGAAAAAATAGAATCTGGCAAAATTTCTTGAGTAGCAAACAGATGTTTATATCCTTGTATCCATAAACTCATTTCTTAGAATTTATTCCATGGGAACATTACAATAGGAAATATCTTCTGCATGAATGATGGCTATTTCAACAAAGAATTTGAAACAATCTACCTTAGCTAAGAAAATCATGGCATGCTAACTTAATGGGGTTTTATGCTGTGATTATGTAACAGGGAAGAGCCAAATCCAACTGCATGTTGGATCTGTTTCTTTTACTTTAACCTTTGCTTCCCATTGTTTTTGTTCACTAAAAGGATAGTGTCTATACATAATGGCCTGCCTTGGGGAACACTGCCCCTCTGCCTGAATGTTAAATCAAAGTGCCTTTGTTCAGAGAAACATCCGTATGCTGTCCACCTGTGGATGGCTACAAGAAAGAAGAAAGTAACACATCCCCTCCCTGAGGCTGGCCATTCCAGGGGATATTTGCAAATCTTATGGCCTTTTTACTCTACTTCCTCATCTCCTCCCCCTCTCTGTGCTATAAAAGAAACTGGTATTCAAACCCCGATAAGATGGTTTTTTGGAGACAGTAGTCTCCCATCTTCTCAGTCTGCCATTTTTCTGAATAAAGTATTCCTTGCCTCAGCACCTCGTCTCCCAATTCATTGGCCTGTCGTGCAGTGAGCAGAGCGAGCTTGGACTTGGTAACAATTATAGTATGAAAATGTGAATAAGAAAATATGTTGAGAGTTCCTGGGCACCTAATTAGGGAGCTCAGGTGATTTTGTGAACTATCTTCTCTCTCAAAATTCATGGGTTTGCTGTCACTAAAATACCCTTACAAGAGGAAGGAACCTTTTGCTCAGTCACATGGCATGCTAATAATTGGCAGGAGTATTAAGATTATCTCCAAGTTCTAACTCCAAATCCTAAGCTCTTTCCACTGAAAAATTTTTAACTGTAAAATTCATTTTACAAGTAAATGTGTAAGCAGAACTCTTTTAGCTCTGAATCAAAGAGATAACAAAGGCTGAGCTTATTTAGATGGATGTGCTGGAGTGTGGGCTCCAGTCAGCCTCACCCCACCCATATGGCTTTAACCAAATCCTAGAGAGCCACAAATACTCTTTTTAAAAATCACTCCACTACACCATATTTCATCTGGAAAGTGTAAAAATGCTTTGACTTAATGTTATGTTTTAAAAGACAGTAATATAAAATATTGCCATTCACAACTCTCAGTTGAGTAGAAGGATACATAGAAACATGGATGAAAACATTCCTGTGCAAAGACCAGACCTGCTGCTATTTCTTTCAGGTGACAGCATATACAGCTCAGCAATGGGCCCTGGGAGGACATCTTTGGTTGTTTTTTCCACTGCTTTCGAGGTGGTCCTCAGAGCTTTATTAAACCTGGATAGATCTTTGTGCTCATTCAGACATAATCATTCATAAAATATTATAAAGGGTATGCATTGTTTGTGAATGTGGATGTAATTGGGGATGGGAGAGGAATGAGAAAACTCATATGTACATGTTTAAGATCAAAATATATTTCCCACCAAACTGTTTGGGACAGACAGTGTGAGTTATCTCCTTCCTTCTTGCCACTTAGGAAACTCGAGACCGTCATCTATCTCTCCCAATTCTGTACCAGTAAAAGCTGAAGATACCTGAAATTTGCTTTACCAGCCTACTATGAAGCTATAGCATGAACATGTGGACAACTCTTTGTCCACAAGATATCAGAGGGAAATCTAGTGCCTCAGGGGAAGATTGCTTTTTCTGAGATGTGTGAAGAGCAGGTCTATTTCCCTTCCTGCCTGTGACATTATCCTGTAAGGATGTGAGGCTTAACATTAATACAGCCATCTTGCAAATCAAGGAAAGAGCTGAAAGTTCCAGGAAAGCTGACAAATTCCTTCCCACATAGATTTTGATCTGTGGTAAAAAGGACCTTCTACTGTTTAAGCTCCTTTGTGTTTGGACGTTCTGTTATGTGTAGCAGAAAATATCCTAATATAAACTGCAGAAATCTATCAGACACCTGAAGTTCCCAACTAGAATGTACAATTCTACATTATTAAGGGGGTCGTCTTTTTTTTGCTAATATAAATCAAATGGAGTTACTTCCAATGTTGGCTTTTTTGATTATGAAGAACTTCTGGTAATTTCCTTCTTTTTACAGTGGTTATATCATCATCCATGAAGTTTATCTGAAGTGATTGCTTCCAATTATTGTGGCTTCCTCCTGATTTTCATAAGTGAAGTTGCCGACTTCAAATTGCTAGAAAAAATGCTGGCAGTTTTTCATGGAGCATGGCTCTTAGGTCCCCAGAATATGAAGAATGAATTATTTCTTTCCTTTCCCTTGGCTTTCCCTTCTGTCCTTTCTACTCTAGGGCTAATATTTTGAAATAGCCCTCAAATACCAATGATGTAAATCTCTGCATACTCTACTGCAAGGATCAAATAAAATATGTGGAAAGTGCTTTAGAGGCAGAAAGACATTCTACAAGGCTGTGGGGCTGACATTATTTGTTACATCTTAACAACATTGCCCCATATTAACAACAACAAAGTAAGAATAGGCAAGTGATAGTAGGGTCTGTCCAAATTATTTTTAAAACTAGATTTGTTCTAAAATTGGGATAATGTCTCTGACACTTCATCAGCTTTAGCTGACATGGTCATGATAAACAGAAACTTTTTATTGTTTTTATTTAATAAACATTCCTGTAACAGTGGTTTAATCTTAGTTGTATTCCAATCACTGATCAACATAAGCTGACCCTTGAATAGCACGGGTTTGAACTGCATAGGACCACTTATACTCAGATTGTTTTTCAATAAGTATAGTACATGTCTTTTTCACTTTAAAGATCTTTAAATTAACTAAATATGGGGAAGAGTTTGTGTTCTATTAGAGATCACAATATTTGGCATTAAAAGAAGTGGGGTTTGAGTCCTGATTCTATCCAGACTGTCACAGGTTCCTGCTCTTTGGAGATTCATTGATCAATAACTTTGTTTTTGAGGCAAAGATAGCAGTATTAGTATTTTCGACTATGTGGGTGGGTTGGTGCCCCTAACTCCTGTATTTTTCAAGGGTCAACTGTATAACAACTCTTTTAGTTCCTATTACAACTTCTGAGAGAGATACTTTCATTATTCTCATTTTGCTCGTGAGGAAACTGAGATACGAGATGTTGATTGTTTAAATAACTTGTCAAAGCCACACAGCTGGTAAGTGGTAGAATTGGAATAAGAATCATTTTACTTGACATTGTAGGGAAGGAAAAAATTTCTTCAAGCCTCTTAGAGTTCCTGGCTGGGTTTGAAATTTAAACTGACAAAGAGAGATTAATAGGAGAAAAGCATACAAACATATTTAGTACAAGTTTTAAATGGCATGGGATCTTTTGTGAGGAAATGAAGACCTGAAGAAACAGGCCGCTGTATTTTAATGCTAGATTTGATGGACAGGGGAAGTTGTGTAGAAATAGGGTAGTCAAGGAATATGAGGTAAGTGTAATAACCTCGGGGAGACATAGCAAATCCTGTTTGTTAGGATTCTTCTTGGTGTCCCTTTGTCTTTGCAGATAAGGATGCTCTTTGCCTCCAGGTATGGGGAGGGAACCTCCTACTTGAGGGTTTTATGACCTGTTTCAGGGAAGAAGGGCAGAGAGGAGGTCAGAGGGACCTACCTTCCTGTGTTTTCTGTTTTCTCAAACTCTTTCAGCTTAAAATATTCAATGTGCCAAGGTGTAATATTTTGTGGGTAGTGTGTCCTAACTCCATCAACATATAGAAATAAATGTATGAAGTCATTCAGTAAAAGTGAGAAAGTGTGAACAGGTTCACCACATGCTTCATTTTGCTTTATGGGCAAGTTTAAAAAATAAGGAAAGGAAGAAAATGAAAGAAGAAAATAATCTAGTTAGGACTTTCTTTTTCTTTTCCATTCTTTTATCTTCTTTTCTTTATTTTTCTTCATGTGTGTGGTAGTGGTGAGAAATGGGGGAGGATAAGGAGCCTCTTTTTCTGAAAATAACCATGCTTCATCAACCTGTATGTACTGTGAGAGGGAAATTTTACAGAGAAAAATCATACGGTGAAAAGCTCAAAAATCTCTCCAAGTATTAACTGAATGATTCAAATGATGACAATTATATACCAAAAATGGACATGGAAGCCATGTCTCCAACTGGTGTTTTCTTCCAGAACTTCCTTTGGATCTGAACACATTTATGGTGGGACATATTCAGCTTTCTTTACATTTTTTGCCTTATATGGTCAATTGCAAAACTGACCACAAATTCTTTATCTTCCTATTTCCAGAACTTTTGCAGTGAGACTTTGCAGCCTCTCCCATCAAAAAGTGGAGAGTTTATTTCTCTATTTTTTGAATCTGGATTTAGGCATGTGACAGACTTTGGCCAGTGGGACATCAGGAAACCTAAGAGCCTTGACAAGTGCTTGAGCACTGGGGCTTTTCCTCTCTTGCTGTTCTTAGAAATTAGGACAGCCACCCTGTAATGAACCTCAGCCAGCCTGTTGGAGAATGAATGGCACATGGTCCAGTTACTTCCATTGACCCTGAAGCCAGGAATCACCATCAGGCATGTGAATGAGGCCATCAACCATCCACTGATGAGAGCAGAGATAAGCAGTCCTGGCTAAGCCCAGCCCAAAGTGCCAACTTACATTATCATGATAAAAGAAGGGATTGTTAGTATGAGCCACTACTTATGGGATCACTTATTACACAGCAAAACTATTCTTCTTTTAAAGGGAATTGTATTTGATTCACCTTTACAGAGAACAGAAGTTTTAGGTACTACATATGACTAAGGAAGAGAAGTCTCATCTACTTCTGGAGTAGATGTATTATTAGTGACCCTGGGATAAAGTCAAAGCTCTGACAAAAATGCTGAAAATTGAGGAAATTTGATTCAAATCCTTCTCCAAGTCTCCATAATATGCTCACTAAACTCAGGGGAAGAACAATCCAGTGAAGGGTTGCTTGAAATTTACAGCAGGGACAAGACCCATTGTAGCCAAATGTGTTTTATTTTTTCTCCATCCAGCCTTTCTTTAGCCTTTCCCATGGTTAACGGCCCTTGGAAGCAGAGCATATAATGACCTATGCTTTACCAGCTCAAGGGCATTTCAGTACTATGGATTAGTCTTAATTCTCTTAGAATAAGTCTAACTTCATTGCAAAAGAAATATATTGGGCTAATTAGACTTAGGCCCCTTGACAATGGTTCCTATCCTTCCCACCATAGAGCTCTTGCCACTACACAGCACGTTTCATTTCCAAAGGATGCCTGAGCACTTCATAAACTTAGCCAGTGGACTTATAAACTTTATGGCCAAGGAATCAGTCCACCTCTGAAAAGTAACCTGCTTCTGGTGTGAAAAGTAGCAACTGTTTACATATGGTTAACCCGAAGGCATAAAGAGACCAAGCATTAGGTTTAAAACCCTAAGATGCCTTGGAGCAGGTCCTGGTAGGATTTCCTTTCCTTTATTTATTTTTTTTATTTTTATTTTTTTATGGTACGCGGGCCTCTCACTGTTGTGGCCTCTCCCCGTTGCGGAGCACAGGCTCCAGACACGCAAGCTCAGCAGCCATGGTTCACAAGCCCAGCCGCTCCGCGTCATGTGTGATCTTCCCGGACTGGGGCATGAACCCGCATCCCCTGCATCGGCAGGCAGACTCTCAACCACTGCGCCACCAGGGAAGCCCCCTTTCCTTTATTAAGTTCTCTTCTGCAGTGGATTTAGTTGACTGAGCCTAAAGGAAGTATATCCAGTGAGTGAACTGAACCTATGACCCTAAGCACCTGGTTAGAATTGGCCCTTGTGTAATGACCTGGGATAGCACCACCTCCTCCACTTGTAGGGTAGGTCAACAAAAAGAAAATCACATTTTAAAGCTGTTAAATTCAAATAATTTTTCAAGGAAACCTATTTAAACTTTATCATTTGCCCATTTTTCTGTACATTTTACATTGAATTTCATACTTTTTATCTTAATTGTTGAGCTCATTGTTTGCCCCATTTAAGGCAGGATCTTTGAATGAGCCATGCTGACAACCTCCTTAAACCACATCACAATGAATATGTAGAAAAGGAAACACTTCTGTCCACCTCTCAGTTCAGCACTACCTGCCACCTCCTTTTAATGGAAAATTTGTTAATCATGAAGCTAAGTTCAGGATGTTTACTGGACCACATTTATGAGTGGCAGTGTGACTGTGGGTTAAATTGGACCTCTGTTTCTCCCTTCATTCACTACATGCAGAGAATCAATAGCTCTTGAAGCTCAGGAATCTTGCTTTCTTCACTTGCACTCTTCACAATATGCTGGCCATTGTTTCATATAGCTTAACACCATTATGAATAGCTAGTACTTCTTATGAATTGGGATGAGAGGTGGGAGGCAGTAGACTCAGTTTTCTCAGACCTCTTTGCTGATTAAATATATTCTTATTTTCCATTGGCTATTGATCAATGTGTGTACTTGTCTTTGTGACCTCCAGATCAAAAGGAAAAGAGATGATTGGCAGAGATGGGACATCTCTGGTACTGCTAGTGCAAATACAATCAGATACCTTTTCTTAGCAGAATGTTTTGAAACAAAATTAACTTGATATAGTTAACTCACTGATGAAATATTTTTTATTCTTCCAAAATTATTTGTTTGTATTATAAACTATTCTCTTGCAATCCAAAGCATAATTTACTAGCTATAACTATAATCTTTTGTGATTCTTGATTCAAAATAGTCAAAGCAAATTCTACATCATGTGTATTTCCAGCAAGGTTAGAATCAATTCAGTCAAGACATCTCATGTGGGAGATTTCCATGCTGATATATTTACTACTTCTCACAGAAGCTACCTCATGTATCAGTTGAAACTCTTATGCCATGGATCTGGGTTTTCTTCTCTTCATTGGTCTCTCCTTTGTGGTAATGAAGATAGTCTGAGTTCTTCTTCTGCCTTTCCTTAGTGGAATATGATTTGTTGGGTCTCATCAATAACTTCACAATTGATTGGGCTGCTCAACTTTAAAAGTCTTCCTAGGAAGTGCTCAAAGACTGATGAGATCATGCTGAAAAGACAGACAAGCCAGCTGGAAGGGGCTCCTACTGGCCAAATCTGGGACAATTTTAACACTGAAACATGTAGGATAGTAAAGATTATGAGCCAACATATAAAACAAGAATCCAGGAGAATGTCCTGATATTTATAAATAAATAAATCAGTAAATAATTGAAATTTTGATAGCTAGTGGTATATTTACGAGTTCAAAATACCTCTTCTCAAAATATTTCTTAATTTAAAAATGTGAAATTTACAGTGGAGGATGCTGGAGACACCACTTAAACAAGTGATCACCAGTAAAGGGACACATCAAATTCATGAGTCATATGTGTGAAACAATGATATGAACACAGCATTAGTTTTGTGATTGTTTTTTCTGCCAGTGAACTATGACTTAAATTTAATCATAGAAGAAAAATAATGAGCCCAAACTCAAATTGAGGAGCATTATACAAAATAAATGACCTGTTATCTTCAGAATTTCCAAGGGTAAACAAGTCAAGAAATGACAAAGGAGTGTGCACAGATTGAAAAAGACTGAAGAGACATGACAACTGCAGTGCAGCATGATACTTATTTTTCTTTAATTCATCTGCTAGAGTGTCCTATTTTTCCAGCTTGTTGAGGAATAAGTGACAAATGAAATTGTTTATAAACTGTATAATATAATGATTTGATATACATGTACATTGTGAAATCATATAATTCTGAAATAAGTCGTTTTACTATAAAGGTCATTACTGATGCAGTTGGTGAAACTTGGATGGGATTTTGTTAGTCATATTGTTATTATGTAAGGGAATGTGCTTGTTCATGTAAATACTCTAAAATATTCAGGGGTATTGGGGCATCAGTTTAGTACCTTATTCTCAAATGGCTTGGAGGAAATATTTTTGTACTGTACATGGAAAAATAAACAAATAAATAGGTTCTCCTAGAGTTGTGGTCTCAGACCATGTGGTTTGTCTAGTTAAGTAGAGGGCAGAGAAAGTCAGTCAGAAATGTTGATGAAACAAAATGAAGAGTCAAGGGACACCTTACATTTCAAAGTCAGGAGTTTCCATAGAGGCTAAAGCAATGCAAGGTTTCAATAATTAGCTTAAAGTAAGTGATCATTCCTGCCAAAGTTTCCGAAAGTGTGATGATGAAGCAGACACTCTGGGCCCTACAATTCTCATGGTCTCCAGCAGCCCTTCAATAAACACATTTCCATCTATTTCCTGAATATTATTTGGTGATCAAATCTACTCTGCCTGGCTACACAGGTTTAATTAAGTCTCTCAGGAGCAGCCTACAGCCACTGACTAATGGATTTAGTCTATTAATACTCCAGCTCCATTGCTCCATAGGTGGGAGAACTCTTGATTTGCATGTTCCATAGCAGCTCCCAGAGTTCCCTATTGGGACTGAGCTCAAGCTGCGCACAGTGCTAACTTGCTTGATAATACACCCTTTATAGGTGGCTTTCTCTTCCATAAATCATTCTAAATTCACTTCCTGCAATCACCTCCCAAATAAACTACATGCCTCACATCCTAGTCTCAATGTCTTTTTTCAGAGAACTCAAACTAAAGCCTATGTTTAGCTTAATTATTTTTAGTAGGGCCCAGCCTAACTCTAGGATATGGATCCGTATAAAATTAAAACATTGTTTTACCAATTTCTTATCTCACTTTAAATCAGAAGGTTTTGCCAATCTGTGTTAAATCTAAAAAAATAAATTTGATGATGATACTTTATTAGCTGTTTTAAATATGGTTGAAACCACATAGATAGCAGGATTGGACCCTCTTTCTATTCCAGAACATGCATTATTATATATCCAACTATTACAATGGATGAATAACACCATTTTCTATGAGTAAAGGAAAGAGTTGAAGAAAACAGTGCACAAAGCAAAAATTCAAAGTAAAAAAAAAAAAAAAAAAAATTCAAGTTAACGCAATAGCTTAAAGGTGTAAAAACCTTGCTCCATAGATTTACTCTGAAGCTATGTTTCCTGTAATAAAATACATATAAACACACACACACACACACACACACACACACACACACACACTTTTACTCCAGTGCTCCAAGGAAATAAGTGACTATCTTTGGGCCTTCATGCATTTTCAATTTGTCTGGCTCTGTCACTGGGATATGAACAACTGAGAGACAGTGGAGGACAAAATACAGAGCTGAGGCAATGGGTAAGTAGAAACTGTTCTATTATGTGCAGTCAGGCTTGAGTGTGAATAGGGCTGCACCTGGAGGAAGAGAAAAAAGGAAGCATTCATCCATCTCTCCTCACGTGGAAAGCCAGATAGGGCAAGGGGGCTATCCTGTCAAGAGAATGATTCAGGAGTCTTTTCTCACTGAAGATTAATCATACCAAAGGGCAGGGGTAAAGAATACCTTGCTCTATTTGCTTCCAATCTCTCCCCTCTCCCTGGGTCCCAAATGATTCTATTTTCCTATGTCGAGATATTAGTGGAGCAGAGCTGCTGAAAGGTCTGGGACATCTGGGAGATGAATCACTCCATGCAGAAATGGAACAATTAGCTACGTTTAGTCCAACATAAAGGCCTTGAGAGGTGTCTAATTGAGTGGCCTGCAACAGAGCCAGGAAACAATGTGGATTTGAAAAGAATCCCACAATTAATTTCTGCATTGACCTAATGGGATGTAATTTGTTAATGTGTCCAGAGCCCAGAGTGGGTCTTTTCCATGATGCTCATGGATTTAAAGGGCATGGCATTCCCTTGTGTTTGCGTGTGCTTGGATGAGTGCATGAACAGTAAAGGATGTAGTTAAATGCAAGCCTTTTTTGCAGCCCATTATTAAATCTATGACCATTTAAATATAAAATGAGAACATTCTGGCATGGTTTAGGCCACACATTTCTCCAGAACATCAGGTTTAGAATTAGAGACATTGGCAGTCAAATGATTTTGAAACTTTCAGACATTTTACAAAAATCACATTGCCTTTAGACAATTTTAGAAATAGAGAGAAGGTAAAAGTGTTTAAAACAACATATTTTTATTCAAAAAGTGGAAACAGATTATGTCATACAAACTCCTTTGCCCAAGAAATAAAGCTCACTTTTTTTTTTAATTTATTAGTATTATTATTATTATTTACTTTATTTATTTATTTTTTGTGGTACGCGGGCCTCTCACTGTTGTGGCCTCTCCCGCTGCGGAGCACAGACTCCGGACGTGCAGGCTCAGCGGCCATGGCTCACGAGCCCAGCTGCTCTGCGGTATGTGGGATCCTCCCGGACCAGGGCACGAACCCGTGTCCCCTGCATCGGCAGGCGGACTCCCAACCACTGCGCCACCAGGGAAGCCCCAAAGCTCACTTTTTTATAGATGCTAAAAATATATTAACTATACAAGCTTATGTGTGATTGTGCTTTAAACTCCTTTCCCCCTGGTTCCCAGAGAATTAGTAGCATGTTTGTTAATTTTGGTATTTTAAAGAAGAAATTATAGTTATTAACCTAAGTGAAGTAATTGGAGGAATCTAACGTGTCTTGACCCTTTAGAATAATAATAATTTATCACTATAATTAAACTTGCATTTTCATAATAATGAATTAAATGATATGAGTTAAGCTTAGATTTTATCTCTAGTTTTTTCACTGATTTTTTGGATTCCCAAGCAAGCAGACTGTGTGAAGACAAAAACTTAACCACTTTTATCAGATTTCTTTGTGTGGAAAAGTAAGGGAGTAGAAGGAATTGATTCACAGGAACCCTTCCTGCCCTGACTTCAAAGACGCCATAACTTCTGTAATAGTCACAAAGATAACAATTAAATTATCAATGTGAAAAGATCAAATTCACTAAACTAATCTCAAATCTCCCCTTCTTTCTAATGCCTGCCAGTGAAGGAGCTCTTCTTTAGAATTGTATTCTTGTGGCTCCCCATCTCCAGGCTCCAGGACATGGCATGCAGCAAAGGAGAGAGTGACACAGGACTTTATTGTGTTGAAAATCATATCATTTCAGTGGGGGCTGATTCTGTAGTGGAACAGCCTGACTGAAGAAGTTGTAGGTTTCAATGAGAAGGTTGGTTCTTCTGTCAGGAAACAAAGAATTACAAAAAGATGGGAATAAGCAAGAGAGAAAATGACTTAGGAATGGGTGTGTGGCCCATGTGTCTCTTTTGGCTCACCACTGTACCTTAATGGATGCAGCAAAATGTCTGGGACATGACAGGCGCTCAGGAAATGTAAGATATATTGAATGTAGGCTTATGTGTCAACACAGCCCCTTGACCTAAAGCAGACCTGAGATTGAAATGGTACAGAGAGAGGCAATAAAGATGCCACATGGCAGGAGAGAGTTGTGTATGAGTTGCCACTGCAAACTCATAATTTGCTTTATATGCACAGTCTTTCAACTTCTACCAGTTTTCAGCAATCTCAGACAAATAACTGGTCGACTCAGGCAACAACACAAGTCAAATTGACTGGTTTATTGCATTATCTGGTCAGCTCAGACTTGGTCACTGATCACTAAGCTGGTTTTGTGCGTCTCTTTTGAGACTGGAAATCTCAAAAGATTGACTGTACTATGTACCCAAAAGTAGTGAAAGTAGAGTATTAGGCAACTAGTTTTTCACTATATTTTTGATCAACTATACACCTTGTGGTGCTGATGGGTGAAAAACTTCAAATTACTAGCAAACAAAATAACTGCTTCTATAGATAGAAGAGCTAACAGTCCTATGAATGTTCATTAATATTTTTTCATGAGGGAAGGTATGAAAATTCTGTTCTTTGAACACCTTAGTTGCTCAGTTATCAATATCACAGTCCTAAACAAAAATCTCTAAAAGAGCTCTCTAGAGCCAAAATATGCAAAGAAATGTGTATTAAAAAAAAAATATTTCACTTATAATAAAATGGAGGGCAATGTTGTCCTTGATGGAAAACTGTTGGAATTCATAGACCAACTGATGCCATGTGGAAATGCTTTTGTTAAGAGATAAAAATGAATTCAAACAGACATATCCTTAATACTTTCATGATCTTTATGTGATGGCATAGAGCAGCCTCCAACATTTACTTCTGATACTATGAATGCATCCTTAGTCCCTTGACCCTAGTTAGCAGATTTCCTCCCTGTCTCTTCTCTGAACTTTGAAACCTAATGGACATATGTGAAGGGTAAGAGAAAGAGGGTATCAAGTTGACTCTGAGTTACAAGTGCCAATCTCTTCTTCAACACCCATGAGATTCAAGGTCATCTTTTACTTCCTCTCTATTCTACATTACACATTCCATTGGTGACACCCCAATGTCTTCTGAATAAAGTTCAAATTTCCTGATTTGTTGTAGGAAATGCTCTTCCTACAGTGCTCTTCCCAGGCCCCCAGACTCTGCTCCTTCAGAGTATGCAAACCTGAGTAACAAGTACTAGTCCCTGCATCTTTTTTCCTGAAAGTTTATTTCTGGACACCAGAGCCATATTTGCTGGTGCACATGGGAAGGCAGAAATGCTGAGGAATTACTTCTTATGGAAGCAACACTCAAGGAATTACTGAGGGATGGTATTTTATAATACACTCCAGTCCCTTCACCCTTCAGGAGCAAAGTACCTGAGGTTTCTGAGTTCCCCAGTGAGACTGAGCTCTAGTTGCCCAGAATAATTTGGAAATTCACCCTAGAGTGGCTTCCTCTTCTTCCCAGTCTAACTTCCCCACTCCATCATTACTGTTTCAAGATCACTTTTTAAATAAACCACTTGCACTTGAATTCTTAACTGTGAGTCTACTTCTAGGAGAAGCCACGACATATGGCATTAGCATCATTTGTAATCAGGTCCTACCTAGTCTTCTCTTCTTAGTCATTTTCAAGTGCCACAAAAGTCCCAATAACTCTCTTACCAAGAATGTATTCTTACAGAGATCTTTGTGATTTTCAGAATATTTAATTACACATATGTCTGTTTCCCCCAAAATTCTGTGATATAATTGAGCCCAGGAACTGTATTCTATTCACATCACGGTCCTTAAAACTTGGTACAATGCTTGGTACATATCAGATGTTGTGGTGGTTAATTTCACGTGTCAATGTGACAGGGCCATGGGTTGCCCAGACATTTGGTCAAACATTACTCTGGGTGTCTCTGTGAAGAAGTTTCTGGGTGAATCATTTGAACATACTGATAAACATTTGAATCAGTAGATTAATGAAGCAGATTGCCCTCCTTAATGTGGGTGGGCCTCTTCCAATTAGTTAAAGATTTGAAAAGGACAAAAAGACTGACTTTCCTACAAGTAAGAAGGAGCTCTTAGTATCTGACTACCTTCAAGCTGAGGTATTGTGTTGCTGTTGTTGTTGTTTTCCTGCCTTTGGGTTTGAACTGGGTCAGCTGACTGCTGATTTTGGGACTTATCAGCCTACATAATTACATGAGCCAATTCCTTATAATAACCTCTATTGGTTCTATTTCTCTGTAGATCCCTAAGAGCCCTAATATAGATTTTGGTACCAAGGATGGTTCTAGAAGAACTGAATTTTAAGGATAAGTTTAATGAATTTGTTCTGAGGTTTCTGGAATTGTTCTCTAATCTTATTAAATTTAAAAATGCTGATTACTCTCTTCCCAGTAGTAAAGAGAACACTGGTATCCCTGGCATGATCTGGCAGTAGAGATATGCGAAATACCACCATTGGATACTCCTAATCAACCACTCACAAGAAGCGAGGTTGTGGGTGATAATGTGGGTGACACTTCCGAAGATTTTTGTAAAACTAACAAGTATGTTAAAATTGGATGGTTGCTCCTAAAGTCTCTGGACAAGACTGGGAAAGAAAATGATGAGCTCAGGGATTTGAATTCCCAGCTCAAGCACCACATAAATGACTTAATGGCTACTATGTCTGCCCTGAAAGAGACCCATATCTCCCATAACCTCAGGGATGAAATTTCTTATTTCAGCCTGTGACTGGCTAAATTACAATGTGAGTTAAACAATGTGGATTCTCCTCAGTAGCCAACCCCAGCACCCCTCTTTGCTTCCAGATATATAACTAGACTCAAATGACATCAAACCCCTAAAGGTGGCATACAAAGTGTGACTCATGAGGAGGTGACCTATAATTCAAAAGAACTACTTGAGTTTTTCAAATTATACAGACAGAAATCCAGGGAACATATGTGGGAACGGATATTAAGGGAGTGGGGTAATGGTGGAAGGAGCAGAATGTTGGATAAGGCCAAATTTATTGATTTAGACTCACTACGCAGAGAGTCTGCATTTAATGTTGCAGTTTGGTGAGTTACTAAGGGCTTCAACAGTTTACTTGTTTGGTTGGTTGAAACATGAACCAAAAGGTGGCCCATAGTGAGTGAGTTAGAAATGCCAGACTAAACTTGGTTTAATATAGAAGAAGGGATTCAAAGACTACAGAGATTGGAATATTATAGTGGGTTTGTCATTTAAAATATACTCATCCCCCCTGAGAGTGTCCAGAGATGTACCTTTTGAGACTGTGAGAAATAAATTTGTGAAGGGAGCCCTGATATTCTTGAAGAGCTCTGTCATCACTCTCTGTAGCCAAGAACTTACAGTGGGAACTGTGGTGACTCATTTGGGAAATGTAAATATAACAAGAGTAATTAGATCTAAGAGTAGTAGGGGCCATGTGCCAGCACTGGATCACCAATGGAAAGGTGGGCATGGTTACTGTAAGGGAGATAGGAGTCAAAGTACCAATCAAAATAGTCTGATTCATGAAGATGTGTGGCATTGTCGAGTTGATCATGGTGTTCCTTGAAAGTGAAAGAGATAAGAAGCCTAATAAATTCTTACTTGTCTACCTAAGCAGAAAATTTCTAGGTCAAGTGAACAGAAATCTACCTCAATGATATTAACACAGACCCTCAATCAATTCCCAGACTTGAGCCAATTTACAGACCCAGAATCTCTTGAATAAAAGGAATTGAGGAAAAAGAAATAATCAGACATATCAAGGACTATTGGACACTGGTTCTGAACTGACACTAGTTCCAGGAGTCCCAAGACATCCCTCTGGTCAGAGTAGGGGCTTATAGAGGTCAGGTAATCCATGGAATTTTAGGTCAGGTTTATCTCACAGTAGACCCAGTGGGTTCCTGAATGCATCCTGAAGTTATTTTACTAGCTCCAGAATGCATAATTGGGAAAGACATGGACAGCTGTTAGCAGAATCCTGATATTGGTTCCCTGACATGTAGAGTGAGGGCTGTTGTGAGAAGCCACTAGAACTGTCTCTACCTAGGAAAATAGTATATCAAATGTAATACCGCATTCCTGGAGGGATCACAGAGATTAGTGCCGCCATGAAGGACATGAAAGATGAAGGTGTGGTGATTCCCATCAGATCCTCATTCAACCTATTTTGTTTGTGAAGACAGATGGATCACTGATAATGACAGTGGGTTATTTTGAGATTAACCGTTTAGTGACTCCAATTGCACTAGGTGTGATTTCATTGTTTGAACAAATTAACACATCTACTGACAGCTGGTATGCACTTATTGATCTGGTAAATGTTTTCTTCTCCATCTCTGTCAATAAGGATAATTAGAAGCAGTTTTCTGACAAGGCCAGAATACACCTTCACTGTCTTACCTCAGCAGTGTTATCAACTCTCCAGGCCTATTTAGTTCATAGGGATCTTGATTGCCTTTTTCTTGCACAAGATATCACACTGGTCCATTACATTATTGACACTATGAGGATTGGACCTAGTGATCAAGAAGTAGCAACTACTCTAAACTTATTGGTTAGATATTTGTGTCAGATGATACAAAATAAATCTGACTAAAACTCAAGGTGCTTCTACCTCCACCTTATTTTCTAGGGGTCCAAAAGTATGGGGCATGTCAAGACTTTCCTCCTAAGATGAAGCACATTTTGTTGCATCCAGCCTCTCCTCCAACCAGGAAAGAGACACAATGCCTAGTGGCAGAAATTTGAGCAGTGCACCTGTTTGTTCACTTTGCTTGGAAGGATAAATGGTCATATTGAGACTGTATATTGATTCGTGGTCTATGGCCAGTGGTTTGGCTGTATGGTCAGGGACTTGGAAATAACATAATTGGAAAATTGGTGACAATGTAATTTGGGGAAGAGGTATGTGGATAGACCTTTCTGAATGGCAAAAAGCATGAGGATGTTTGTGTTCCATATGAATGTTCACCAAGTGGTGACCTCAACAGAGTAGGATTTTAATAATCAAGTAGATAAGATGACCCATTTTGTGGATATCAGTCAGCCTCTTTCCTCAGCCACACTTTTCCTCACCCAGTGGATTCATGAAAAAAGTGGCCATGGTTACAGGAAGTAGATCATGTATGAGCTCAGTAATGAGGACTTCCTCTCACCAAAGCTGACCTGGTTATGGCCACTGCTGAGGGCCCAATCTGCCACCAGCAGAGACCAACACTAATTCCCTGATATGGCACCATTCCCTGGGTTGATTAGCCAGTTAGCTAGTGGCAGGTTGATTACATTGGACTACTTCCATTATGGAAGGGCCAGTATTTTGTCCTTATTGCACTAGACACACTGGATACATGGGCATCCATGCTTTCACTGCATGCAATGGTTTTGCAATTCATGGACTTACAGACTGCCTTATCCATAGTTCTGGTATGCCACACAACATGGCATCTGATCAGGAAACTCATTGCATAGCAAATGAAGTACAGACATGGGCCCATGTTCATGGAATTTACTGATCTTATTTCATTCCCCACCATCTTGAAGCAACTAGCTAGATAGATCAGTGTAATTGCCTCTTGAGGACTCAGTTACAGTGCAGCTTGGTGGCAGTACCTTGCAGGACTGGGGCAAGCTTCTCTAGAAGGCTACATATGCCCTGAATCAAATCATTGTTCAATATATGAATATATGGTACTATTTCTCCAATAGTCATTATTCATGTGTCCATGAATTAATGGGTGGAAATAGGAGTGGCACCACTCACTGTTACTCCTAGTGACCCACTAGCAAAAATATTTGCTGCCTGTTTCCATTACTTTATGCTCTCCTGGCCTAGAGGTCTTAATTACAAAGGGAGAAATTCTTCCACTAGGAGACACAACAATTATTCCTCTGAATCATTGCCATCATCCACATTGGGCTTCTCATGCCTCTGAATCAACAGGCAAAAAAGGGAGTTCCTGTGTTGTGGTGATTGATCCAGATGACAATGGAATATTGTACTACCACTCTACAATGGAGGTAAGGAATAGTATGTACAAGAGATTCTTAAGCATGACTATTAGTACTACCATGGAGAAGTATAAAATCCCAAACTAGGTAGGAGTACTATTGACCCAGACCCTTCAGGAATGGGCCAAATAGACTCTTTTTGTCATCCTACCAGGTAAAGGATCACGACCGGCTGAGGTGCTTGCTGAAGGCAAATGAAATACAGAACTGGCAGTAGAAGAAGTTAGTTATAAATAATAGCTACAATCTCAAGATCAATTATAGAAATGAAAACTATAATTATCATATTTTTTGTTTGTTTTAAATATGTTTGTGTGTGTGAATATAAGAAAACAACATCTTTGTTTTCTTCCCTCTATTATTCCCTTATCATGTATCATAAGAAGTATTGACTTAATATCATAGTATTTAAATATTGTCAATTTTACATCATAATATTTAAGTTAACAGGATATCAAGGAGAAGAGTAAGCATTACACAAAGACTTTACCTGTTCTACTGGGGAAGGGGTTAGCGCTTTTATGGTTGTATGTAGAATAGTTGAATCAGGTTAGGTGAAATTAGGACCTTTTTGTTATCTTCATTTGGAGGTTACAGATGGTTTAAAGAGATGTGTAGGGGTGCCAAATTGACAAGGGGTAGAATTGTAATGATTAATTTTATATGTAAACTTGACTGAGCCACGGGATGCCGAGACATTTGGTCAAACACCATTCTGGTGTATCTGTGAGGGTGTTTCTGGATGAGATAACATTTGAATCAGTCAACTTAGTAAATCAGATTACCCTCCCTAATGTGTATGGGCCTCTTCTAAACAGTTGAAGGTCTGAAACGAGTAAAAATGCTGACTCTCCCTTGAGTAAGAGGGAATTCCTCCTGCCTGACTGCCTTCAAGCTGAGTCATTATTTTCATTTTGTTTTGTTTTTTCTCTGCCATCAGACTTGAACTGAAACCTTGGCTCTTTCTGGGCCTCAAGCTTGCTGGAATTTGGACTGTAACTATACTGTCAGCTTCCCTGGTTTTCAGCCTTTCAGACTTCATCTAGAACTATAACATCAGCTCCCTTAGGTCTCCAGTTTGCTGACTGCAGACCTTGGGACTTATCAGATTCCATAATTATGTGCACTAGTGTCTTATAATAAATCCTTTTTATTTAATAGATATAAATTATACATATATGAAATCCTATTGGTTCTGTCTCTCTGGAGAACACTGACTAAAACAGACTAATTAGCTCTGACATTGAATTAGATGGAGTAAAGTATTTTAGTAGCAGCTTTTGTAGAAGAGACTACAGTGTTAAAGAGTATTTGAGACTTTTTCTTCTGGAATTTTAAATAAGCTGATTTGAGTGGTAATTTGGTACCCCCACATATATAGGAGTTTGATAAGATTTCAAGGCTGCACTTGGTTTGTCTGGGAAGCCTGGGTACTAATCATGTTTCAAGAACAGAGATGAGGATATGGGTTAAGAAACATCATCCAACAAATAGATGAGTGCCAAATATGCATTAGTTTCTGAAGAGTCTACAGAGAGGAAAACTCACTTCATGGGGCATACCACCTAGTAAGAAAGAAAGACATTCTAGACATAAGTGAACAAGTAAATTCCTAATCACAAATTCTGATGCTATTTTAAGGGATGTAGTAAATTCTCCAAGAATATGTATAATAGAAAAGCTTAACCTCTTCTAAAGGCTCAGAGGAAGTTTCTTGAGGAATTGACACATAAAGTAAAATCTGAATGATAAGGAAGAGATGTCCAAATGAAGAGGTGAAAAAAGATTATTCCAGAGCAAGAGGAAGTTTGTGGAAAAACCCTGAGGCAAAGCTAGAGGACAAAATGGTCATTTAACCAACTTAAGGATGGATAACTGGAGCCTACAGAATGACTCCTGCAAAATAAGTTTTTCAGATTTCCTTGCCAAATGGCTTTTGGCTATTATATCCTATTTGATACAAGAGCAGGTGATCAGAGGGCAGGAGAAAAGAGGAAACCAGTGTATTTCTACCATTTCCTCTATCTACTTGATTGTATCTCTGTCAGTAGCTGTGTACCCTGTATGGCTCCAGCTCTCACCTGACAGCCCCTCAGCCCATGGTCCCAAAAGGTAGGGTGGTCTTGTCTTCCACCAGGTAACCCTGACTCCCAAGTTCCTGCAACATAGTCTCTATGTGGAATGATAGCCTTAAGTGTGGCCACTTCTTCTTGCTTTTGCTAATCTTCTGGAGAACTCAGTTCCCCTTTTGGTTTCTTAAACCTTCTACCCCCAGGGTAATCAAATACCTGTATTAAAATATCTCTGTTAAAAATACCTAGAGTATTTTCTGTTGCCTGATAGACACAGCAAGTAAAGGGTAGAGTCAGGCTTTGATCCCAGGCTGGCTCCACACACTGTGCTTTTAGCTATTATCCTATGCCATCAAATATCTAGTTGCCAAATATATAATTGCCTGGCTAGAAACTAAAGTTGGCCAACAAAGTCAATGTCTAATCATGTAAAACTTCTATAAATGGGTTTGGGATTATAATGTATACACATAGCTGTACAAAAAAATACTTGAATTTGTTTTACATACACCCCAGTTTTATCTGATTGCTGAAACTTCAGGACTTGGTAAACTCATCACATTCTTTCAATGTGACAATATTTTTAACAATGTTTATTAACATGCCAGAGATTATTCTAGGTATTTGGAATGCAGTGGAGAAAGAAAACTTCAAAGAACATACTTTTTAATAGCAAAAGACATACAATAGTCACAAAGAACATACTTTTTAACAGCAAAAGACATACAATAGTCGCACAAATGAATATATGAGAAAACCAGATGTAAATCATTTATATGAAGAAGACAGGTTAGATTATAGGACAGAGAGTGTCTATAACATTTAAGAATACTATCATTATTATAAGAAAGACAGCACCTTTCTCACTAGACAATGACATTTAATTTTCAGGACAACAGCTGTTTCAGGAAGCCTATTTATTAGTTGCATCTTCAATTTACATATTTATGAATTCTCATGTATAAACATATATATGTATCTATATATACATATAATAGTACATGTACACACATACATACATAGATGCATATAAATTTGCACAAGTTGTTGAATATTACTTATATAAATAGTCTATAGAATTGTTCAACTGTTTATTTATATAAGTAGTTGTAATTATTTCTGCAAGTATTATAAATACCAAGAGAAAATATGCTTTTTTTTTTTTTTTTTTTTTTTGGGTACACGGGCCTCTCACTGTTTTGGCCTTTCCCGTTGCGGGGGACAGG
>NW_006798482.1:269244-286224 GCF_000442215.2 Lipotes vexillifer | reverse complement strand
AACCCGTGTCCCCTGCATCGGCAGGCGGACTCTCAACTACTGCGCCACCAGGGAAGCCCGAGAAAACATGCTTTTAAATATCTTTACTGACAATACCTGGAAATACTACCAGAGGATGATATTTCTCCTAAAAGTAAGACCTTTTCCATTTTTTAGAAATGATTTTAATTAATTGATTCTTTCAAAATTTAATGGTTCCCGTGTCTGCTAATTCTAATATCTGAATCAGTTCAGGGTTGGTTGGTTGATTTCCTCATAATGTGTTGTATCTTCCTTGTTCTTTGCATGCCTGGTAGTAGTTGATAGGATACCAGATACTGTGAATTTTACCTTCTTGAGTGCTAAATAATTTTATATTTCTCTAAATACTCTAGAGTTTTGTTTAAGGATACATTTAAATTACTTGAAAGCAGTTTAACTCTTCTGTGCCTTGTTTTTCAGATTTGTTAGGGGGGACTGGAACAGTGTTCAGTCTAGAGCTAATTATTCCCCATGACTGAGGCGAGTTCCTTCTGTGTACTCTACATGATGCCCATGAATCTTGAGGTTTTCTAGTCTGGCTGACAGAAAAAGGCATTATTTATAATCCATTGAGAGTCCAGTTATACAGACCAATGTCTCATCCTTTCAGGTGATTCTGTCCTCAGCCTCAAGTAGTTTTCTCACACACATGGAATGATCCAGGGGACTTCCAGAGAAACTGCCACAGATCTCCACAGTTCTCCCTCACTGCAGCTCTCTTGTCTCTGATACTCTGTTCTGTCAACCTTAGATGTATTGTTCTCTGTAGACTCTCAGCTCTGTCTTCTCACAGTAAAGAGTCTGCTGGGATCTTCCTGAGCACCCCTCCTGTGCTGTGGTCTGGAAACCATCCCAAGGCATTCATCTGGGGTAATGGAAAGGCTCATCTCTCAGGCATCATTGTCCTTCATTGCTTCATGTCCAGGGTTTGGCAAACTGTTTTTTCCTATATTGTTTCTGCTTTTCTCATGTTCCAGATGGGAGGGTAAACATCATATTTTCCCTGTTATTTCATCTTGGCCAGAAGTGGAAGTCACTTCCTTTCTTTTAAACCAAAGATTCCTGATAACTTCTTTTGTTGTATCGTTCTTGATGTTCATTCATTCAAAATGTATGGAACAATTGCAATGAACCACAATAATGCTAAGAATATCAATTTGATTTTCTAACTAAACAAATTAAGCCCAGAAATGTTTAGACACAGAGGTAAGGAGGTAGATTTTCTTTCCTACAGTTCAGTTCTCTTTTTTTTTTTTTTTGAGTATTCTAAATGATTATAAGAAATCTGAATATTTTATGTTAGACAAAAGTAATGATGACATTAAAGTTAAGGCTGCTCTAGAACAAAGACCATGTCATTTATTTCTTTAGCTTAGAACGGTGAAGTGGAACTATTGAACGTCATAGAGCAAAGCTTCTCAAACTGTAACATACATGAATCATTTTCTTTTTTTTTTTTTTGTAAAATGCAAATTCTGGTTTAAGAGGTCTAGGGTGAGGTCAGACATGCTGCATTTATAATAAACTCACAGAGTGTGCAAATACTTCTAGGTAATATATTTGATTTTGTGAATAAGAGTCACCTGTGGACTCTGTATAATATTTTAGTAAAAAATAAGGATGGGATCCAGATTATAAAGACATTAAATCTAATGCTATTGATCTCTTTATAGCTGGGGGTTGTAAAGCCATGGAGCAATGAACTGTAAACAGGTGAGGCCTATGTACTGTCTATCCATATATTTCAAGAGCCTGACACAGTGTGCTGGCTTATAGAAAGTTTTCAATAAATTTTTGTTGAAATGAACTAAATAGAACATTAAGGTAGTAAAGTTTCCTTGCAGAAATTTAATCCCATGATTCTTAATTCTGGGGGTCATATCTACCTTGTAAAAATCTGTATAAATCATGTGCTGTTAAGCACCAAATTTTTATCCAAATGAATGCCTATGTGCACCTCTTAAAGTCCTTTCACAAGCCATCTAAGACTTTTAAAACCTTTTAATTTTTATACACACTGACACTGTTAATGAACAGAACTCTTAAATTCTTGACCAAAATCCCAGGGCTGATCATTGGCAGAACTTTTATTATCTCCTGAGTCTGTTAACTTTCAATGACTTTTTTCCCCCTCTATTACACTATACTTTTTTTTTTCTAAAAGGAATACATTTTCCATTCCCAACAAAGAAGATGGACTTCACTGTGTAAAACTAAATGAGTTGACCACTGGGAGTTGTAATTTTGTCTTGGGTTTACTGGCCTGGGAAACATCTACAATGTAAGCATGTGCTTTTCCCTAGGGGAATTGCTTCAGTACAACCAGGACCACCTGTTCTAAATGCTTCCTTGAGCAGCTCTCAATACCAAAGGGGATGGAAATGTTAATGTGAAGTTGTCTTCATGCAAAAGAAGGTGGGGAGGTTATACTTTTATCCAGATAACTTTAGTACATAGATTTTTTGCCATCAACAAAAGAACTGAAGCCATTCTCTCTCTCTCCTTCCCAGTGGGAGTTACAGCCTGTGTGCCATAAAAAATGGACACTAAACATTGTGTCCTATCAGCTTACGGATGATTGGTATGTGAAAATATTTTGAAAACACCTTTAGGTGTAGAATCTGACATAAATGGACTTGCTGAGATTCAGTAGTGTTTGGGGAGCAACACTGAAAATAAGACAAACTTAGAAACAAACAACCTTGCAAGTGCCAACAGCAAGAGGTAACTCCAGGAGGAATCTTAGAGGGGCTGCTTTCTTGTGTGTGGCAGGAGGAGGTAATGTTTCAGTATTTTTCCTAACAACAAAATACAGGAAGGATATCCCTGGGAGATTTTTTGTGAACTTTTAAAAGCTAGATCACTGTGCTGACAATTTGGAACAAAAACAACACAACGCCCTGAAGTAAAAGTGCATGTGAGAATATCTAGAAACAGAAAGCTTCCATGTTTCATGTTCCAACATTGCTTCCATGTTGATCTCCTTAATGACTTTTAAAAGGTGAGGTCAGGTTCAGTAACACCAAGGCATACAGGCCACTCAACAATTTGTCACACATTTATTAAGATGTCGATTTGATTCTTACTCATTTATTTAAGAGCTTCCCAGTTTAATCTATTGATTTGTTTAAGCTTTTCTTGCTAGTCTTGAACTGGGTCATCGGAATAACTCTTAACATTTAACTAGAGTCATTAAAAGTAAATAGACATTTGAGGATAGTGTAATTGGTTGTGAAGGCATTTCCAAGGTGGAAAGGCCAAAGGTGGCAAAGCAAGTCCGTATGGGCATGTTGTCTTTGAGACATGACTTACTCAGCAGTTCTCCAAAATGACTAAAGACTTCCTATGGCTTCAGGCACTAATTTGTCCAAAGACTGTTGTAAGACTTTGGCTAAAGAAAACCAGAAAGCCTATGAAAACATGGCTTACTAATAACACATCCCAGCTGTTCACTCCCTGTTAGAAAGTAGAGAATGACGTGTTTTGGAACAGATTAAGTACTCTGCTGAGTATGTTTTTAGGACTGTATCGAGTCTTAACAACGTAAGTCCTGTTCATTTTAATTGGGGTTGTGTAGTTTAAACTTGTCACAGAACCCAGCTTTTTGCTGTTGATACATCATATTTGGTATATCACTCTCTGGAATTAGGTTATTGCCAAACTTCTATTATGTTTTTGGTCACTGTGATCCTTATGATTTTCTGACTCATGTAACTCAAGAAGGAAGATATCTTTATTTCTCCTGTTAAACTATATTTTCTTTGAAGACAATTTATTACTCATCTTTGCCTTACCTGAAGCGATAATCCTCAAATAGTTGCATGCATTAAAGCAGGTACAAGAATCATCTGAAATGTTTGTTAAATCACAGATCAGTTGAATGCCACTCCTAATAGATTGTAATTCTGCTGATCTGGAGTGAAGCCCAAGAATCTGCATCTCTAATGACCACCTTGCTGCCAATTCTGGGACTACACTATTGGTAGCACTGCCCTGGAGTCTTGGCCACAGCCCTATCCAACTCAAAGACCCCTATTTAAATCAGATATGTTATAACTATAGTGTATTTACTATACTGAAATTAAATTCATAGCTAATATAAACATCTCACACACTTACTTTTAAGTCAATATAATGTTCTAATTATAATGTAAAAATAAATTGTAAAGGAAATTAAGAAGAAAATCCTTTATGATATAAGCATGTTGACATATAAATGCTTGGGTCACATTGAATATCAGTCACAGATTCGAATGTGTTGTGTTACCACACAGCTATGATGCCTTCTGTGATGTGATTTTCTGAAATTATGATTCTTGGTAGAGTCCCAAATAAAACAAAGGACATATTCCCTCAGTGTGTATGGTAGTTGCTATTAAAACAGTTTAAAAAAGATATTTTTCATTTATATATAAAATGGAGTTAAGTTTTAGGCTTAGGTTTTTCTAAGCACGTTTTTCTCCACACAACCATCAGGAGAAACCCGAGATATCACTTCATTGTGTGAGACTATACAGCACATTGCAGGACTTCTGCAGTTCCAGGTCCCCACCCACTAAACACCAGTGGTGCAACCCAAACATTGTGACAACTCAAATGCCCTCCAAATTTCCCTAATGGCTAAACCGGACACATTGAAATAGAATATCATACAAAATGTCTTGACGATAGTAGGTAATTGATTATTTATTTAAATTGAAGAGAAATACTCTCCCATGCCGAGTGGAGATTGGTAACAGAACACTTTTTGCTTGAATGTACTGTGTCAAGTGACTGGGTTTTTTTTTTTTGTTTTTTTGTTTTTGTTTTTTTTTTAAGGGAAAAACCCAACAATAATGATCAATCACATTTTTCTTTAGCTATATTTTAAAAACAGTTTATTGGACTTCTTCATCATTGTACATTTACATCATCAGCTGACACAAACAAGCAGGCTTTTGGTCATATTTGGCAACTGAGATGGGGAAATGTCATGACTCCAGTTGCATGCAGTTGTGGTCCATACCTAGGGTGACAGTGTGCCCTGTTCTGTCTGACAGTTGTGGCTTACACCTGTGGTTCTGGTGTAATTACATATAATTATATTCATTCAAAGAAATGTCTCTATTTAGATGATAAATTATATTGTCACCATAGTTATACCTCTCTAACAACTCCAGATACTTAAAAGCTTGTCTTTTTTTCCTGTGTAATGTAAGAAAAAGTTTCCAAATGCAAACACCATAGCAAATTTTTCTGCAATAAAACAAGGCTGGACAATCATTGGTGTTCTGAGATTTTGGTCCTATGTTGTATATAATAGTCATTTACTATTAACTGAGTAGCTTAGGGTATTTTGTTGTATTTGAAGCACAACACTCAACAATTTCTTATGTTGTTTCTGTATTTCCATGACTTTCTTTTATTATTACTGTATATAGTAGTATCTCTATCAGAACATTGAATGCGTGCCATTTTCTTCCTCTGAAATTTCATGGCTAAGCTGAGATTTACTAAGAGAAGCAAAAATGTTATGGATTTTCTTTATTCCAAAGCTTTGAGAATGGCAGTTCATATCCAACTAAAGGATTCAACATGATCTCACAAAGAAACTAGGATCCTAATCTAGTGGTTTCAACATCAGTCTTGTGGCCCTAAGACTTGTTTCTGGGGTAAGCCTGGGAAGCCACAAATCTAAGTGCAACCTTTCTCTGATTGCCTAGATCCATAATTGAATTTCTGCCTTGGTTTTCTGAGTCTGCTCCAACAATTCCTACTGAATCTCAGCCTCTTTGTTGAGGGCTCAAATACACTGCACTATCTCTTCTCCTTTCCTCTTGAACATGGTCCTAATTCTTGTCCCCATACACCACCTCCAGACTCTGGCAGAGTCTATGACTTAATTGTATGTAGCTATCCCAATAACAGTAGCTGTCAGAAAGAAAAAAAAAGACAAAGAGAAGCAATTGCCTTAGGTTCAAATAGTTTACTTAATTGTGATCTTGGATCAGCTCTTATTTTCTTTCATTTTTCTCAAAGAAACCTATAGATAGTTATTACTCTCTGAGATAAGAATCAAATGACACAAATTTGTAAAATGCCTAGAACTCAGTGGTGTTCAAAGAGGCAGATCCTGGAACACAAGCTGTATATAAGAGTAACAGGAACCATATCCCCTCTGACAGAGGTAAAGACTGAATTTACATGCTGTTCTATACACTTCAATGGTTATAGTCAGAACTTGAACCTTTTGGAACCTGGAGTTAATGTGGCATTTATGAATTTGTTTTGCTTCCAATTTTCATATATCATCAAGATGGAGGAGTCCAATAAACATTTACAATTCTTGGAGATGAACTGGAAGAGTATAAGGACACTCTAATCCAGTATATCCAAGAAGGACCATAAGAGCAGATACAGAAAAAGAAGAACAAAAACTAGTTGGTGATCTCAGATCACCACATCCTACATTTCATTAAAGCTCATATCTCCCAAAGAGGAGGGAAAGAAACACTGGGTGACCAAGAAATCATGGCAAGCATAGCACAAAGTCATGTTTTTTTTCCCCAGATAGTAGCCTGTTCCCACTGCCTCCTTGGGACATAGCTAATGCTCCATATTCAGGGCACATAACAAACATTCATTAGGAGCAGAAATATTAATATCAGTACTAACAGTTTATTCATTAAAGATAGGTGAATCCTCTAGGTTCAAATTTTAGGGTAATCCTTACTACAGAGCTGGAGCTGAGAAAAGAGTTTCACAGCATTACTGAAAAGAAAAATCAGGTTTTCATTATACAAGCACTAAGTCCAACACCTTTCCAGTAAAAAGACACTTCACGTGATTGCTATCCTATAGAAATTTCCACTATGATGAAAATGTTCCATATCTGTGCTCTCCTATATGGTAGTCACTAGCCACATGTGGCTATTGACCACTTGAATTGTGGCTAATGTAGATGAGGACTCGAATTTTTAATTTTAATTAGCTCAAATTTAAATAGTCACAGATAGCTAATGACTAGGATATTGACTAGTCCAACTCTAGAGCAATCATATCGAACAGCAGATACTTGCTAACAACATCCATCACCTCCTTCCTGCATAATCATTAGGTTGTATATTCCACTTTTATTGTAAGCCTCTCTTTGATTTTTGCATTCAAAGCTCTACAGTCATTCATTTTAATCAGGTTTCTCCTGCATGAAATTCATTGGAGTGATTAGCAGCACAAAATGGAACTTACCTTGATTCTCATAGCCATTGCAAGATTAGTCCCCTTTGGACAACAAACCCAACTGATGACCTATTTGTGCTAGTCTTCTATTAGTGATTTAAATGAGAACTGTTGATTCTTGTTATATTGGCACGCTAAAGGGATGGAAACACTGTGTCCAGGGGCTTCCTGCCAGGGTTACATACAGGTCACTGTAACCCAGACAGAAATCACTAGATACCATAGTACATAACCTGAATCCTGATTGAAGATATAGTTTACAAAATGGCCAGTCTTCTGATAATAGAGAATTCTTCTAGGGCTCAGTGACAAAGTTTATCTTTCTTGGACCATATAAACAGCAAATGAGTTCCTTAACTTTGATAAAGAACTTCCTTTGCTAAACCAATTAAACTCTCATGTTCTGTTGGAAGAGGTCTAGTTAATAAGCAGTGGATGGTAATACAAATGTTCTGGAAATATTGACCCTCTAGCAGGCCCTGTCAATGATAACAATACCTCTTATTCTCAGCATACTGGTAAAACCCATTTTAAAGCCCTTTGCCAAAAATCAAGCACAGCTTACCTGTTTGAAAAACAAGATGATTCTATTGTCGTCAAAATGATTTCTTAATTTATATACTTATTTTGATAGTTATTTATGCCTTCTCTCTACATCCCTACATGATATTTTATTGTAACTTGAAATATTTGTAGTGTTTAGGTAGGAAAACCCACTGAATCTATAGTTTTACTTAATTGAATGGAAAATGGTTGAGTACTTCAGAGGAAAGAATAATCAAGATGAGAAATAGAGTATTTCAGATAAAATAAAATAAAATAAATCATAGTACCCTTATTTCTAAACACACACTTGTAACATGGGTTAACATTGCATATTCTATATTCTTTTTAGTTTCCTACAAAACAATCAAATAAATTGAAATATCAAGTAATTTTTTTTTAAATGAATAACTGGAATCTGTACTACTGCATTTAGTAAATATTTCAGCTATGTGGTAACTATCCCTAACTGCTAAGAGAAACTGAAAATTTGTTGTAGGTTATGAGACATGTAACAATTATATTTCAGTCACCACACTGGATATTCTCAAACTCTGAGATCCCTGTAGTAGATTAGATTATTATTCAACAAGTATTCAGTCCCACCTCACCCACATTCAGTGGAAGAATGTACTGCCCCACTCCACTGATTTTGGGCTTGACTGGCTCTAACCAATGGAATGTGAGTGAAAGTGACATTGTGCCATGTCTGAACCTATGTGTTCAGAAATATCACATTTCCACTTCTGATTCCCCCAGAGAAAAGCATGTGTCACCTTGCCAGAATGAGGTATGTGGAAGAGACCTGCTGACTGAAACCCATCTTCCCAGCTGAGCCCAGATCTGCTGAACAACACTGGACCTGCCATTCCGTGAGTGGGAAAATATGTTTATTGTTGTATGACACTGGGATTTTTTGGTTGTTGTTCTTATGGCAATAACTGCCTGATACATTCAGGATGAATCTCATTTTAAAAAAATAATACCTTTTTCTAGTACAGTTGATCCTTGAACTACACAGGGGTTAGGGGCACCAACCCTCTGTGCAGTGGAAAATCCACTTTTAACTTATAGTTGGCCCTCCTTATTAGTGGTTCTGCATAGGGGATTCATCAACCAGGGATTATGTAATACTGTGGCATTTGTTGAAAAAAATCCACAAACAAATGGACCAGCACAGTTCAAATCCATGTTGTTCAAGTTTCAACCATCTAGGCACTGCCCCAGCATCTGTACTCTTTCTTCACTTTTATCTTCTCACACTTTTCATCTCTTCTGAAGCCGCTAGAGACTAGCAAATGATGTTCTAGCTGCTTGTAACTCAAAGTATAGCCTGGCTGTTTTACCATCACCTTGGAGCTTCTCAGAAATGCAAATCCTTGTGTCCCACCCCAGACCAACTGAATCATCTCGGGGGATGGGGAACCAGAAATCCCCATTTTAATGGTTCTTTGGGTTATTCTCTACACACATTAAGGTGACCACTGTTTGCCCAGGACTGCTTCCTTTTCAGCACTGAAAAGCACTCTTCCTGGGAAACCCCCCAGAAGGTTGGTCACATTGAAATATACATTTTCAATGTAGATTTCTACAGTACTGGGAAGGCATAGTTCTCCTAAAATTCTTTTTCTGAAAATAATTCATGTCTTTGGTGATGGCCGAACAGAGATTTCCCTTGCTAAGTCACAAATCTCCACAGGAAGTTAATTTGTTGAGCCTTTCCAAGTGGAGTGTATTTTCTCATGAAGGACAGCCTTCTCAGATGGAAGAGAGCAAGGATTCCCAAGTTCCTCATCTATTCTCTGTGTCTAAAGTATAAATAAATATTTTTCAGGTCCTTACCTGTGAGCCAGTCTTTGCAGTGAGCATTAGAATACAGGCTTGGAGACACTGTGGGGTTAGACAAGAGGGCAAGGAAAGAGGAAACACTAAATGTGTAGTTCTAAGACTTAATAGTTTCCTGTAACAGGTCTTCCTTCTCCAACATGACTTTCCCCTTCTTCAGAGACAGAACGGGACCCCTTTATCCCAATTTCCTTAGGCAGCTATGGCATTAGCTTACGTGTGCTCTATGGTACATTGGGGATGTGATTCCCTGTGTAAATTAATGTAGGTTAAGCCTTGTGATTTCAGGGATCTCTATTCTCGTTAGCTTGAGTTGGATCCCATCAGACTGTGGGGCCCAAAGCAACCTAACCATCTTTGGATAGAATCCAGCCAAGAGTTCACCCATTGCCCTGAAGTTCTGCACATGTGCAAGAGCCACAGGAAGCCCCTGGATCAAAGAGAGTGGAGAGAGCCTCGACGGGGCTGCAGGCACATCGTGTAATTTACCCAAACCATCTGCAAGTGACATAAATACCAGCCGCTTAGAACACCTGCACCATATGACTCAGCACCAAGTTGGGAAACCAGCAGGGGGTTGAAATAAAAGAAAACAAAAACTTCAGTGACTGGAGCAAAACAAATCATTGCATTTTGGCGCCAGCTGCACTGGAAAGGAAAAAAAAGAAAGAAAGAAAATGATTTGGCAATTTTTAGTCAATTTCCAGTCAAAGGGATCTGCCAGCTGGACATGTCAAAGTTTATGATGGGGGTGGGGGCAAAGGAGGAGGGTTTTAAAAAAAACCTCTAAGAAATATCAAGTCCCAGAAACCTCCAATAGTTTCAGGGTCCTAGGTTTCTAGATAAAGAACAGCTGCTTTTGAACTTAAGGGAAAGTATGATGATTATGACCTAGAAGGGATGGAGAAAGAGGGGCCTTTTTGATAGAGTGAACAGAGTGTGAGCAGGTGTGGACCTTGGGTGCACCATGCCAGAGCAAGCTTTCCCATGAAGTCCTGTTGAGCCACTGCCTCTCCACTCGTTTGTTTAGACATAATGCCTCACAAACTCTCAGAAAAATCCCCCTGCCCCAGACACCATGAAGAAGGCCAGCCACACAATTTCAAGACTTGAATATACCTTCACTAGGAAAAGAAAAACCTGATTGCCTGTGAGCTGTTCTAGTGAGACAGCTTCTGGAATTTCAATTATTCTGGTGTGCCTACTGTTTATAGCATTGACCTTCTATTTTCTCTGGTAGGGAGGAGGATATGAAGAATGGTAGGTCCACCACTTTCTGCCTCATCCACCAGATGAATAGTCACAGATATTATTGGCATCTCAAGTGGCCCAGGTAGTCCCTCTGGCCTGATTTCCTTGGCTGGTTTCCCTTCCTTATCTGGGAATTTTGACGCTCCTGCTTTCCAACTAATTTTATCACATTATCTATTTTTTGTTCAGCACTGTCCTCTCAGAAAAAGGTTGCAAAATCTCAGGCTGTTGGGATAGAAAGTCTCAATTAACCTCTAACCTTGTTTCAGTACCCATGGCTTGGGTTATTCCTTACACCTAATTGTGGGCCCACTAACAGGTTGTCCAAAAACAAAACAAAACAAAAACTGTTTTGATCAGGCTGTAATTGCTACTAAGTGACACTTAACAATGGTTCCTTATACCACTGCTAAATGGGCAGTGTGGGCCACTCAGGCACATGGCTAAATCCTGGGCAGTGAGATTTATTTGTGCTAAGGGCCTCACTGTATCTCTTTAAGCGCTTCATCCAGCAACTCCTTTGATTGAAGGGTAGTGATTTTTTGGGTTGCCATAACTGACAACATGGCACAAAGCACAAAGGACAACTCCCACAGAGGACTATGAAAGCCTTCCTCCCCTCCTGCTGCAAATATAATTAGTTTATGTTAGCTGGATAAAGTCAGAGGTTGTGAAAGGGTAGCCCAGTCTTTGTTTTTAGGCAAGATAGTGGAATAATTGCTTGATGCTCAGATCTGCAGGTGCTGTAAGGAGCTCATTTGGGCTTGGCAGCCTGCAGGGAAAGCTCATTTCCTCTGGAAAACCACAGAATTCCTTGTGACAGAGTCTATTTGCTGTGACAAGAGTGATTATCAATTTATGCCTCGAGGACAATACCTGCCACACTCTGCCCTCACCTTACTCCCATTTTCACACACTGCAGGCATTGAGCCTCCATCCCCTCTTTTCTTATGAGAACCGTCAGGGCATGAGCACACATACCAACCTGGCTGATCCTATGTGAGAAAATGCCCTGGGTGTCTTAAGTCATAGAGGGAGAGGGAAAAAAAGCCCTTGGAGTAGTTTATTCAATATAAAGAAGACAAGAAAGGAAGGAAGAATGAAAGAAAGGAAGAATGAAAGAAAGAAAGAAAGAAAGAAAGAAAGAAAGAAAGAAAGAAAGAAAGAAAGAAAAAGAAAGAAAGAAAGAAAGAAGGAAGGAAGGAAGGAAGGAAGGAAAGAAGAAAGAAAGAAAGAAAGAAAGAAAGGAAGGAAGGAAGGAAGGAAGGAAGGAAGGAAGGAAGGAGGAGAGAAAGAAAGAAAGAAAGAAAGGAAGGAAGGAAGGAAGGAAGGAAGGAAGGAAGAAGGAGAGAGGGAGAAAAAAAAAAGATACTGTCATGAGTCACTGAGTAAACTGTCACATTATGTCCAAGTGGAAAAATTAAGGGTGAAGAATGACAAGATTCTCAAAAACACTTTTGCTTAAAATAAACTACATTTCTCCCCATGTTCATCATTCTCTTTTTGTTTTCCTTACCTGTCTCAAGAAATAGTAACAGATCATAGTGAGATACCTAATTAATCTGGATCACAAAATCTTTAGAAACCAAGGAAAGTGCTCTGTACTTACTCTCCAGTGGACTCACTTTGGTTGTAAGAAAGTCCTTTTTCAGTTAATCTGTGAAAATTCTGCATATATGATGAGGTTATGCTTTTAGCCATCTGCCCAAGAAGCAAAGGAAAGTGATTCTAAAGCCAGTGTAGGTTCTCTTGTACCTGCTAGTTGTATGAACTTGGACAAGACATTCAACTTTTTTGTTTACTATACAGTTGAGTTTCTTCAACAGTATAATGAGGATAATAATGTTGTATTGTATTTCTTACCAAACTGATCTCAGATTCAAATAGTGTGTTTTGGGGTTACCCCTCCCATTCAATACACAGCTTAACTGTGATAAATCTAATGTGGATTTTGATTTTAGTCTTCTTCAAATCTCTGTTGTTGGTGGCTTAGGCTAATGGTATCTCTATGGTGGAAAATCTAGACCCTGGGCATTTCTATGAAGGTCATGAAACTGTTTGCTAGCCTGACATATCTTTAGCCTCTGTAAAAATTATTTAGATGGCGGGATTTTGATTAAAGCAGAATTTTACACATACGTATAAATGAGATGAAATCGACACTGAGTGCAACACCTGAATTAACCATATCTTGACAGCAATACAGGTCACACAACTAATCTAGGCAGGTTTGTAGCCTTGTGGAGACACTCAAAAAGTAAAGAACACAGTTTTTGATATTTTAAGAAGTTGTGCTTTTAATGTGTTTTGATGCCTGTTTTGGGGGGATATGTGCCTGAAGAAATAATGGTTATGCAGAGTGAGTCAGAAACCTAACTAAATGTGATGAAAAGGATTTTGAGCCTCTTTATCCCCAGTAAGTCAAAATATTTGAACCTAGAGAAAAGTTTTTTTTTTAAAGTTAAGGAAAGAAAGGAAGGGAAAAGAAAAACTAAATACAGAAGGAAAGAAAAAAGCAAGGGAGAGGAGGGAGGAAGGATAAAAGGGGGAAAAAGGAAGGGAATTTGTGGGTTATACCTAATTATCAACAAGAATAAATGTTAATACACTTGAACTCCAGAAAGAGACCATAAAGACTTATGAATGATTAGATTCACAAAAATAAATCAATGAACAAAAAATCAAAACTATTGATGAGGGTCTCATTTATGACCAGCTTCTATCAGACTCTGTAAGATTATAAAACTAATACCCTTCCTTAATACCTCATTGTCTGATTGGACAGTCAGTTTTGAAATCATATTCAAGAATGCAGATACAAAAGGAGACATGATAGAAGCTAATAATGAGTGCCTTAGGATCTTGGATGGGAAAGTTGGCTGGAATGATCACCTATAGAATCAAAGACATGGGACCAGAACCTCAGAGGAAGGTTAAGATGTAGGATCTGGATCACAGGACATCATAGGGAGAAGATGGGGAAGGGCATGGGAAAGGAGAAAGACCATGTGGTGATAGATGAATTGTACCAATAGTCCACTCTTCATGCTGTCTTGTAACCATGACCTTTGCCCTGCAATGTGCAGTGTCTCCTACTTTGGGTACAATGTTCTTTCTGCTCTATACCCTGATTCTTGCTTTGGCCAGTTGTTAGCAAACATGCCATCAACAGAGGCTGTAAAAGTATACTAGAACTATAGAAAAGTCCTTGAATGTGTCTTTTTTTAATCTTGCTCTTCCACCTTTATCA
This sequence comes from Lipotes vexillifer, assembly GCF_000442215.2. Taxonomy (NCBI): domain Eukaryota; kingdom Metazoa; phylum Chordata; class Mammalia; order Artiodactyla; family Lipotidae; genus Lipotes; species Lipotes vexillifer. The sequence goes on along the minus strand of NW_006798482.1, from coordinate 272,096 downwards.
TGAGAAAATGCTCAGATTAGGTTTTGAGAGCATGAGAAACATAAGGCAGAGAATTGTCCCAGTTTTCCCAGTGGAGTTCCTCCTTGATAAGTTGACAATCAATGTATCCTAAACATAGGAGAGAGCCTAGCTAAGATCAGCAGAGCTCCCTAGTTCAACCACAGCAGACTGCAGGCACAAGAATGGACCAATTCAAGACAATAGGAACCTTCCAGCCAACTTATAAACTCATGATATAAATATGCTTATATTTTGAGCCAATGCATTTTGAGGTGATTTGTTATGTAACATTATTGTCAATAAGTAACTGATACACATGCCATGCTTTAAATTTTGCATTTAATAATATAGGTTCCAATTTGGAGACAGATTCTTCCATTATTTATGCTATAGGTGTTTGGAAATCATATTTTGTAGAGGAGTAGGTATTAGTGTGGAGAGGAAGGAAGCTCAAAGAGTCATGTTTGTTTACACAAGAGTCATAGAATTGAGAAAAATAATCATCGTCATTTTATTCACAACTACAATAGTGTTTCTGAAATAGCTAGAAACTAAGGAAAAATGTTTCACTCAATTGAATTCTCTCAGTTAGGTGCCTCAAGTAACCACATTTCATGAAATTAAAAAAGACATTTGAAATATTAACAATTCACTTTTTTGTACTGTATATTTTTGTTTTGAAAGGCGATCGATATTTATTCTTTTTAAAAACTTTTTAATTATGAAATATATGTCATTCATATACAACATAATATTATTTTTGAAAATAATAAAAAAGACTTACTACCCAGATTATGGAAGAAAAGATTACCAATAACTTTTAAGATCACCCCTCAAAGATCCTCTCCACACATAACCCCATCTGCCTTTGCCTCTCCCCAGAAATAACCACCAATCTGTATTTTGTGTTCATCCATACTTTTTCTTTAAGACTTTTAGCCTTATGACTCTCAAATATTTAAGACCAACTATGAACTCTCTTGTCTGCAAGGTCATATTTCCAAATACATATTACTCCATATATGTACACTTCATGGTCAGTAGCCTGCTGTTACCTCAGAAATAATATGTCTAAAAACAGACTTACCACTGATCCCCAAACCAGCTTCCTTTCCAAAATATTTGAGGTCTGCCAATTCCCACACCCTCTCCCACAAGCCAAAGCCAAGTGGTCATGAGGTTCAACAAGTGATAAAGCATAAATAGGTTGGCACAAGTCCTTTCCCACTACAGAAAAACACTTTGATCTACATATGGTCAATGGGTCACTAGCAGCATCTTGGAATCATAAAGGTTACATGTAATTACAAAATTACAGGCAGTCCCCATATTTTTCCACTCACTCAACTGAATAAAAACTTGGAAGCAATCAAGATGTCCTGCAGTAGGTGCATGGATAAGTAAATTGTGGTACATCCATACAATGGAATATTATTAAGCACTAAAAAGAAATGATCTATCAAACTGTGAAAAGACGTGAAGGAAACGTAAATGCATATTACTAAGTGAAAGAAGCCAATGTGAAAAGGCCAGATACTGTATGGTTCCAACTCTATGACACTCTGGAAAAGGAAAAACTATGGAAACAGTAAAAAGATCAGTGATTACCAGGGGTGGGTGGGGGCAGGGTGAATAGGAGAAGCACAGATGATTTTTAGGTCAGTGAAAATATCCTGTATGATACTATAATACATTTGTCCAAATGCATAGAATTTATAGCACTATGAGTGAACCTTAATGTCAACTTTGGACTTTAGGTGGTAATAATGCATCAACGTAGGTTTGTCAGTTGCAACAAATATACTACTCTGGGCAGGATTTTGATAATGGGGTTATGCATGTGTGGGGGCAGGGAATATATGGGAAATCTCTGTATTTTCCTCTCAATTTTGCTGCAAACATAAAACTTCTCTTAAAAAATAAAGTCTTTTTAAAAAAGCCTATTTAAGGAAAGGCAAAAATATGCAACTAATTCATTCATTTTTCCATTGTAGAAAAAATCAATAGTGTGACAGAGACTTACTGTTAAATAAGACTGGAGACACCCCTGCTTTCATGTAGTTTATATTCTACTATAAGTGATAGCTAATGAGCAAATAAACAAGATAGGCTGAGAAAATTTTACATTCTGAGAAAATAATAAAATAGAATGATTTGATAGAGTTGGATTTGAACAGGGAGATGCTACTTGAAATAGAACAGTCAAAGAAGGCTATTTGAAGAGGTCACATCTAGACCAAAACTAAATGATGAGAAGTTGCTATGTATAACTGTAAAGAAAAATATGCACTAACTTGTGAAGAATATGAGGTTTCCATACAGAAGAGAAGGGAATCCAATTATAAATTTTATTTAGGGTCACATTATGGATAATATGGAGTGACAGCGTTCCTGGCAGGAGTGTGGTGCAGCAAGTCCTGTTTAGCACACTTTTCTATTCCTTTTGTTTGTTTTACTAACTACTTTGTCCTCCTATTTACTTGGGATTTTCTATTTAAAAATATCTCAAATTTGGCATATAAAAAGTTATTATTTCATAAATGTGCAGGGTAGAACTTGAACCATCTAAATTCTCTTATTTGGTTCTCTGAGATGAACCAAGGTATACATCTAAATTTTAAAACAGGTGTATCTACAATACCTTTTTATTTATATCTAAATTTTGGTTTGTAAGCTTCAGAAACCAAAGAGAAATTTCCAAAAGCACAAAATGGAAAATGAGACATGTAGCTGAAAAACTTGGGAGGAGAGGTGGTTTAGGTATGACTGGATCCAGGGGCTCAACAAATGGCTTCAGCTCTCTGTGTCTTGTCATCTTTTAGCTCAGTGTTCTTCTGCATTGAACTCTTTGG
>NW_006798482.1:265509-269215 GCF_000442215.2 Lipotes vexillifer | reverse complement strand
TTCCCTACATATTATCTCCCAGCTTCTCATCCAGTTGTTTGAGAACTTTCACTTACCAATAGTGTCAACATGTGTCTCTGGATTGGGTTTCAGTTGACTAGAGTCATATGTCCATCTTTGAATGGCTCTATCACCAAGGTACTGGCATATGTTGGTTTGACTAAGAGTACAGAAGGGGCTTTTCCCAAAAGAAAATCAAATACAGGACAGCTACAGGTAAAACAATGAGATTAGAACATTTCCTCACACCATATACAAAAATGAACTCAAAATATATTAAAGACCTAAATGTAGGACTTAAAACCACAAAACTCCTAGAAGGGTACAAAGGAAAAGCACTCTTTGACATAAAACATAGCAATTTTTTTGGATCTGTCCCCTAAGGACAAAAGAAATAAAAGCAACAAATGGGACCTAATTAATCTTAAAAGCTTTTGCACAGCAAAGGAAACCATCAACAAAAACAAAAGACAACCTACAGAATGGGGGAAAATATTTGCCAATGATATGACTGACAAGGGGTTAATATCCAAAACATATAAACAGCTCATACAACGCAATATCAAAAAAAACAACCCAATCAAAAAAACAGGCAGAAGACATGAATTGACATCTGTCCAAAGAAGGCATAAGGATGGCTAAAAGGCACATGAAAAGGTGCTCAATGTCGCTAATTATTAGAGAAATATAAATCAAAACGAGATATCACCTCACACCTGTCAGAATGGCTATCATCAAAATGTCTACAAATAACAAGTGTTGGAGAGGAAGTGGAGAAAAGGGAACCCTGGTACTGGTACACTTTTGGTGGGAATATAAATTGGTGCAGCCACTGTGGAAAACAGTATGCAGTTTCCTCAAAAAACTAAAATAGAACTACCATATGATCCAGCAATTCCACTCCTGGGTATATATCTGGAAAAAGCAGGAATATTAATTAATTTGAAAAGATACATGCACCCCAATGTTCATAGCAGCACTATTTACAATAGTCAATGTATGGAAGCAACTCAAGTATCCATGAACATATGAATGAATAAAGATGTGTTGTGTGTGTGTGCATGTATATATATATATATCAAGAACAGACAGTAAATGTGACAAAATCTTGATAATTGTTGATAAAGGCATTCATTGTACAATTCTGTTTTGGTATATGTTTGAAATGTTAAAACAAAGAGTGCACAATGAAGAAGAGTCATGGCAATCCAATGTCAGGACTACCCTGGGAAAATCACTAATGTACAGGGGGGAACTGAGTTTGATATTTATTAACTGCAGAAGTAAATGATCTAGAATATTCTAAAATTATTTATTTAAAAGCAATTCCATTAAATATTTGAAATCAAATTACAAAAATTTCTTTATATAAATACCACTTTTCCCTGCTAGGAAACTCTTTCAACTTTTTACCTTCAATTTCAATAAATGTTTTTAGAGTAAAAAAAAAACTATATTACTTCACCATACCTCTCTTATATATATATATATATATATATATATATATATATATATATAAAATGAAATATTACTCATCCATAAAAAAGAATGAAATTCTGGCAGTAATGTGGATGGACCTAGAGAATATTATGCTTGGTGAAATAAGTCAGACAAGAAAGATAAATACTATATGATATCACTTACATGTAGAATCTAAAAAAGTAATACAAACTAATGTATATAGCAAAACAGAAACATACTCACAGATATGGAACACAAGCTAGTGTTTTCCAGAGGGGAGAGGGAAGGGATGAGAGGCAAGTTAGGGGTATGGGATTAAGAGATATATACTACTATGTATAAAATAGATAGGCAGCAAGGATATATTGTATAGCACAGGGAATTATAGCTATTGTCTTGTAATAATTTCTAATGGAGTATAATCTGTAAAAATTACTGAATCACTATGTTGCATACCTGAAACTAATATAATTTTATAAATCAACTATACTTCAATAAAAAAATCAAATACAGTTACAAAATTGTGGTGAAATCTTTTCTGAGCAGGCACAAATAATAGACATCGATGATAACAATGGTTCTCAGTGCTGTGCCCACAACAGCAGTGTCAGCACCACCTGTTGGAAATGCAAATTCCTAGGCTTTACCCTAGAGGTACTGAATCAGAAACTCTGAGGGTGGATCCAGTAATATATGCTTTAGGAAGTCATCTAGGTGATTCTGATACATACATAAGGTAGAGAATCACTGTCTTGCACCATGGTGCTTAAAACCAAATCCACTCCCCCTTCCCAAAATCTACGAAGGCATATATAGCACCTTCTATCTCTTAGACCTCATCTGTGCCATCTACACCTTCTTACTTCATCTTCTTTGTTTATTAACATTCCAAGTAATTGTCATCTAATGGCATTTGTCTGTGATGTTCCCTCTGCCTAGAATGGTCCTCACGTGGCTAGTTGTTCTCATGATTCCAGTAGCCCTTCAAAAGCCATCTCTCAGAATCCTGACCAAAGTAAAGTATTTCCCTCTCAACCCCTAACTCTTTGATCACATTTTATTTCCTCTATTTTTATATAATAAATTAAAATTAACCTATTATTAATTGATTTACTTAGACAAATATTAAGATAGGTGGTTTGTTTTCTGTTTCTCTGCTCAGTAGCGCTAGAATGTAAGTGCTGTGTGGGTAGGAGTAATATTTGGCTTTTGACTGCAATATCCCTAGTAAATAAGACAGTTCCTGGCATAAAGAAGGTACCCACCATTTATAGAATAATTTAATAAACAAATCTTTGAATACACTATGGTGGTTTCTGCTGCTCCATCATCTCCATTAAGCATCAAAATAAAGGACATTACAGAGAAATTATTAAGTATGGGAAGGAAGCAGGATGTCCTAGGGGGAAGGAACTACAAAGACCACAAGTGTACTGTTTAGTGGCAAAAACTGATGCGGCAAAAATTTCTCAAATAAAACTATCCTGGTTTTCCAACCATGAAGCCCACATTCTTTCCAATGCTTGTGCTAAAGGAAAAAAGGGAGGAATTATCACTTTTAGATAATAAGGTAAGCTATTTAAGTTGGGATTTTCCTTCTTTTACAGTGCATTTTCACCTTTTATGGGAAAACATTAGCCTAGGAAGAGAAATATGGGAAGAGAACTTATTTCAAACAATGTAAAAATTGAGGAATTTGATTCCAAGTTTGAGGTGGGAAGAAAGCTATACAAGGAAATAACTAAAATAAGAATTTAGGAATATAGATAAATATTCCCATGTGGGTGAGAAGAAATAGATTTCCAAATAAAAGCTTAGGAATAAAAAAAAAAATTTTCCTTAAAATAGTCTGCAAAATTAATTTATTCCAAGGGTTCACAAATATTGTGATGACTCTTGCAAATGTGGCATTTGCCTGAGTGTGGTTCCCTAAAATAGATTCAGCAATCTCTAAAGAATGGCATGAAGAATTGGTTTGCAGTCAAAATTAATTTCACCACTGGAACATCAGTGTGGATGTTTGCACATGTCTGATATTACAGAAACCTAGATGGCCAGTTATCATTTTTAATTGTTCCAAATACATGTCACAACTTATTCCTAACAGTAATTCCTGATGTGGGGCAAAAAGTTTGATGGATTCATCAATACGTTGAAACTTCCCTTTCTCCAGTGGGTTCAACATCCTCTACGGGAAAAAAAACATTGGAAGTTTATTTTCAATTGTTAAAATCGGTGATATGAA